>NC_069502.1:637880281-638165281 GCF_027579735.1 Bombina bombina
GATAGTCCACTTATACTCAGACAGAGGAAGGGTAAAACAAGAAACAGTTAATAATGCAGGAGTAGGTAACTTGTTATCAGGCAGTTTGAGGGTTAACACTGTGTAGTCAGTCCTTGCAGAGTTTGGCAACAGGTTATCAGGCAGTTTGAAGGTTAATACTGAATAGTCAGTACTTGCAGAGTTAGACAACAGGATATCAGGTAGTTTGAGGGTTAACACTGTGTAGTCAGTCCTTGCAGAGTTAGACAACAGGATATCTGGTAGTTTGAAGGTTAACACAGATTAATCAGTACTTGCAGAGATTGGCATTGCAGTAGGTTATCATGCAGTTTGAGAATTTACACTGAATAAACAGTACTTGCAGAGTCTGACAACAGGATATCAAGCAGTTTGAAGGTTTACACTGAATAAACAGTACTTGCAGAGTTTGGCAACAGGTTAACATGCAGTTTGAGAGTTTCACAGAATAAACAGTACTTGCAGTGTTTGGCAACAGGATATCAAGCAGTTTGAAGGTTACACTGAATAAACAGTACTTGCAGAGTGTGGCAACAGGTTAATATGCAGTTTGAGAGATTCACAGAATAAACAGTACTTGCAGTGTTTGGCAACAGGTTATCAGGAAGTTTGAGGGTTAACCCAGCATAGTCAGTCTTTGCAGAGTTTGGCAACAGAAAATCAGCAGTTAGAGAGTTTCCACTGCGAAGTCCTCACAGGAGCCACAAAGAGGAACAGGAAATAGAACAAAATAGAATAAGCGCCACGGGTGATTACCCTTAAGCTTTATACGTGAGGCCTCCTAGCTGGCCTCAAGTGAACTGTCAAATGTAAAAAATGTATAAAGCGCCTAAAAAGGCTGGGTAATATCTGGCCCAATGTACTGACCAAATCAGGTATAAGTTAAAAGTCCATAATAAATGAGATCGAATTTATTATGGGCTTTTAACTTATACCTGATTTGGTCAGTACATTGGGCCAGATATTACCCACAAAGAGGAACAAACAAACGGACACTGAGGAAACAGAAAGCCCGGAATAAAAAGCCTGGTAGTGACATCATCAGGAAGGGGCGGCTCAGACTACCTGCCAATCAAGCACACAGAGAGGATCGCCGGAGCTTCCCAGCGGCCGAGTGTGACAGCTATTGTGCACCCAGGGCTGTGCATGTTGCAGGGTCATGGGATGTGTACCCAGTCCGGTCTGAGAGTGCAGTCCCCTTCCGTGTTTTGTATATATATATATATATATATATATATATATATATATATATATATATACACATACATACATACATACATACATAAATATATATATACAAAGTCATGGATAGGATTGCACAATCATACCATAAGTAATGCCACGGTGCACTGCTAGTATCATAACTAGTTTCTCACAAAAAGCAGGCAGCCCACTGGTCTTTGCAATAAAAAATAGAATTTATTTCATCAGTTTAAAAAACAAACGTTTCGGCACTGCATTGTGCCTTTGTCAATGTTACACCACAAAAAGAGTACAAGGACAGAGTGCAACTAAGCACCCAGAATCAGATAACAATACATTTAAAACAAACCCCCTTAAATAGAGGAAATACCCGCTTAACCTTTACCGCCATTCCTGTTTGCACGCTCATTCAATCTCCTAATTCTGACGTCACGCTGACACGTTAGCCGTGCCTAGCGTGATGACGCATAGCACGGCGTTGTCTTGACAACGTCAGAAGCATCACGTTGGCGTGTAAGCCGAATACCAAGAGATCACCAGGGGATAAACTGCGCATGTTCAGAAAATCATAGTTTCATGAAGCGCAGCGGTTGCTATAAGCAACCAACGTAAACAAGCAACCTGTTGAGACAAGAGCTGCTCCGGGTGTATCTTAGTATGTGGCTTAGATGGAGGCAATTACAATGTGTTAATTGTCAGATTTCAAACCCAAATGCACAAATCAATTATGTACTAATAATGATCAACAAAATTGCATATTCAGAATTACAGCTCATATGCCTATTGTGTAATGGGGTAAATACATCTTGAAAATAAATCACATCAGCAAAGATGTTTATAGAATTGGACCAGGGATATATGACAGATATATATGCAGAAGAAATTCATGATCATGTAGTTACTAATAGGACCTGACTCAATTACTTAATAAAAATTAAAAAATTAATAAAAACTAATAGTCAGTCTATGTACCCATCGGAACCCATAGGAGTATGGTAGTTATCCAAACAGTGGACATCCAAGGACCCTCAGTAGCAAGTGGGCATTATTATATATATATATACCTATATATATCTATACAGAATATCTATTTAGATATACTTAGAACATATTCTGCTATGTGCAGAACATTGGAATTTGAAATATTTTCAGTAAATACACAGCATGACACAACTTTTTTTTTAATTGCATAAATATGATGTTACATGTTTTCATCTTCTTAAATGCAAAGGGATCCAATGCACTTCTATTTATGTCTATATACAGGGAGTGCAGAATTATTAGGCAAGTTGTATTTTTGAGGATTAATTTTTATTATTGAACAACAACCATGTTCTCAATGAACCCAAAAAACTCATTAATATCAAAGCTGAATATTTTTGGAAGTAGTTTTTAGTTTGTTTTTAGTTTTAGCTATTTTAGGGGGATATCTGTGTGCGCAGGTGACTATTACTGTGCATAATTATTAGGCAACTTAACAAAAAACAAATATATACCCATTTAAATTATTTATTTTTACCAGTGAAACCAATATAACATCTCAACATTCACAAATATACATTTCTGACATTCAAAAACAAAACAAAAACAAATCAGTGACCAATATAGCCACCTTTCTTTGCAAGGACACTCAAAAGCCTGCCATCCATGGATTCTGTAAGTGTTTTGATCTGTTCACCATCAACATTGCGTGCAGCAGCAACCACAGCCTCCCAGACACTTTTCAGATAGGTGTACTGTTTTCCCTCCTTGTAAATCTCACATTTGATGATGGACCACAGGTTCTCAATGGGGTTCAGATCAGGTGAACAAGGAGGCCATGTCATTAGATTTTCTTCTTTTATACCCTTTCTTGCCAGCCACGCTGTGGAGTACTTGGACGCGTGTGATGGAGCATTGTCCTGCATGAAAATCATGTTTTTCTTGAAGGATGCAGACTTCTTCCTGTACCACTGCTTGAAGAAGGTGTCTTCCAGAAACTGGCAGTAGGACTGGGAGTTGAGCTTGACTCCATCCTCAACCCGAAAAGGCCCCACAAGCTCATCTTTGATGATACCAGCCCAAACCAGTACTCCACCTCCACCTTGCTGGCGTCTGAGTCGGACTGGAGCTCTCTGCCCTTTACCAATCCAGCCACGGGCCCATCCATCTGGCCCATCAAGACTCACTCTCATTTCATCAGTCCATAAAACCTTAGAAAAATCAGTCTTGAGATATTTCTTGGCCCAGTCTTGACGTTTCAGCTTGTGTGTCTTGTTCAGTGGTGGTCGTCTTTCAGCCTTTCTTACCTTGGCCATGTCTCTGAGTATTGCACACCTTGTGCTTTTGGGCACTCCAGTGATGTTGCAGCTCTGAAATATGGCCAAACTAGTGGCAAGTGGCAGCTTGGCAGCTGCACGCTTGACTTTTCTCAGTTCATGGGCAGTTATTTTGCGCCTTGGTTTTTCCACATGCTTCTTGCGACCCTGTTGACTATTTTGAATGAAACGCTTGATTGTCCGATGATCACGCTTCAGAAGCTTTGCAATTTTAAGAGTGCTGCATCCCTCTGCAAGATATCTCACTATTTTTGACTTTTCTGAACCTGTCAAGTCCTTCTTTTGACCCATTTTGCCAAAGGAAAGGAAGTTGCCTAATAATTATGCACACCTGATATAGGGTGTTGATGTCATTAGACCACACCCCTTCTCATTACAGAGATGCACATCACCTAATATGCTTAATTGGTAGTAGGCTTTCGAGCCTATACAGCTTGGAGTAAGACAACATGCATAAAGAGGATGATGTGGTCAAAATACTAATTTGCCTAATAATTCTGCACTCCCTGTATGTGTACATATGTATTATGTGTTTATATGTGTATATATGTCTGTAATAAATATATACACATATAAACACATATGTACACATATATAGATAAATATATACATACATATCCATATTTAGACATTTATATGTATGTCAATCAATATTAAAGCCCTTTGCCTGCCTTTTTTTCTCTAACACCTGAGACCTCATATGTTTGAGCCTTTATAACTTTTGTGTGCAATATTTTTTAAAATAATAATATTAGATTGTGTTATTATAAGTGTAACTGTACTTTGTAATGTATTTTTTATGTGTTTTGTGCAACTTTTATGTTTCATGAAAAAGTTAACCACAGCTCTGAGTACGGCTAACCCGACAACCGTTAACTTAATACCAGTGCAATTTAAACTGCGCACAAACGATCGCTAAAACCTGATATTGCTTGTATGCAAATGTTTGCGAACCACTCGTAATCAGACCCTATATCTTTTCATCTAGCTCCCAGCAGTGAATTGTTGCTCTGGAACTTACTTTAATCATCAGAAAACAAAGAGAAAATTATTTAAAAAGTCCCTAGTGCATTATGTTACACTTTTATTTCTAAGCAAATATATTGTTGCACGTTCTTAAAGGGACATTCTAGAACAAACCATATTGAGGCTATTTAGTGTCATCCTAATGTTTTAAGTAAGTCTGTAAAACATATGTGTTTTAAAAAATGCTTTGAGGAACACAAAGCATAGGACATAAAAGTGCCAAACAAAAATACTCTAAAGTGTTAGCGCATGTTATTATTTCACTATTCCTTGCATATATCAATGTGTTGTACCCCATACAAATGGGTTAAACACATAGTTAAAGTCAGCTAAAAACGGTAATGCACTACTGGGAGCTATATGAACATATTGGAAAAGCCCATGGACAGAGGCATATGTATTTAGTTACCAATAACCAGTTCCCAGTAGTGCATTGCTACTCCTGAGCCTACCTAGGTATGTTTTTCAAGAAAGGATGCCAAAAAAACCAAAACAAAGTAAATTTGATAACAGCAGTAAAATGAAAAGTCTTTTAAAATTGCATGCTCTGTCTGAACCATAAAAGTTTCATTTACGACTTCCATGCCCTTTAAGTATTTCCTTAGACTGTGCCTCACCAGTATTGTGCTGATACATGAGTATGCATATGAGGGGGTAGACTGTGCCTCACCAGTAATGTGCTGATACATGAGTATGCATATGAGGGGGTAGACTGTGCCTCACCAGTAATGTGCTGATACATGAGTATGCATATGAGGGGGTAGACTGTGCCTCACCAGTAATGTGCTGATACATGAGTATGCATATGAGGTGGTAGACTGTGCCTCACTAGTATTGTGCTGATACATGAGTATGCATATGAGGGAGTAGACTGTGCCTCACCAGTAATGTGCTGATACATGAGTATGCATATGAGGGGGTAGACTGTGCCTCACCAGTTATGTGCTGATACATGAGTATGCATATGAGGGGGTAGACTGTGCCTCACCAGTAATGTGCTGATACATGAGTATGCATATGAGGGGGTAGACTGTGCCTCACCAGTAATGTGCTGATACATGAGTATGCATATGAGGGGGTAGACTGTGCCTCACCAGTAATGTGCTGATACACAAGTATGCATATGAGGGGGTAGACTGTGCCTCACCAGTAATGTGCTGATACATGAGTATGCATATGAGGGGGTAGACTGTGCCTCACTAGTAATGTGCTGATACACAAGTATGCATATGAGGGGGTAGACTGTGCCTCACTAGTAATGTGCTGATACATGAGTATGCATATGAGGGGGTAGACTGTGCCTCACCAGTAATGTGCTGATACATGAGTATGCATATGAGGGAGTAGACTGTGCCTCACCAGTAATGTGCTGATACATGAGTATGCATATGAGGGGGTAGACTGTGCCCTCACCAGTAATGTGCTGATACATGAGTATGCATATGAGGGGGTAGACTGTGCCTCACCCAGTAATGTGCTGATACTGAGTATGCATATGAGGTGGTAGACTGTGCCTCCAGTAATGTGCTTGATACACTGAGTAGCATATGAGGGGTAGACTGTGCCTCACCAGTAATGTGCTGATACATGAGTATGCATATGAGGTGGTAGACTGTGCCTCACTAGTAATGTGCTGATACACTGAGTATGCATATGAGGGGGTAGACTGTGCCTCACCAGTAATGTGCTGATACATGATTATGCATATGAGGGGGTAGACTGTGCCTCACAGGTATATGTGCTGATACATGAGTATGCATATGAGGGGTAGACTGTGCCTCACCAGTAATGTGCTGATACATGAGTATGCATATGAGGGGGTAGACTGTGCTCACCAGTAATGTGCTGATACATGAGTATGCATATGAGGGGGTAGACTGTGCCTCACCAGTTATGTGCTGATTATGAGTATGCATATGAGGGGGTAGACTGTGCCTCACCAGTAATGTGCTGATACATGAGTATGCATATGAGGGGGTAGACTGTGCCTCACCAGAATTGTGCTGATACATGAGTATGCATATGAGGGGGTACATGAGTATGCATATGAGGGGGTAGACTGTGCCTCACCAGTAATGTGCTGATACATGAGTATGCATATGAGGGGGTAGACTGTGCCTCACCAGTAATGTGCTGATACATGAGTATGCATATGAGGGAGTAGACTGTGCCTCACCAGTAATGTGCTGATACATGAGTATGCATATGAGGGGGTAGACTGTGCCTCACCAGTAATGTGCTGATACACAAGTATGCATATGAGGTGGTAGACTGTGCCTCACCAGTAATGTGCTGATACATGAGTATGCATATGAGGGGGTAGACTGTGCCTCACCAGTATTGTGCTGATACATGAGTATGCATATGAGGGGGGTAGACTGTGCCTCACCAGTAATGTGCTGATACATGAGTATGCATATGAGGGGGTAGACTGTGCCTCACCAGTAATGTGCTGATACATGAGTATGCATATGAGGGGGTAGACTGTGCCTCACCAGTAATGTGCTGATACACAAGTATGCATATGAGGGAGTAGACTGTGCCTCACCAGTAATGTGCTGATACATGAGTATGCATATGAGGGAGTAGACTGTGCCTCACCAGTAATGTGCTGATACATGAGTATGCATATGAGGGGGTAGACTGTGCCTCACTAGTAATGTGCTGATACATGAGTATGCATATGAGGGGGTAGACTGTGCCTCACTAGTAATGTGCTGATACATGAGTATGCATATGAGGGGAGTAGA
The DNA here is from genome assembly GCF_027579735.1 of Bombina bombina. NCBI lineage: Eukaryota > Metazoa > Chordata > Amphibia > Anura > Bombinatoridae > Bombina > Bombina bombina. Next base: position 637,887,597 of record NC_069502.1, read on the forward strand.
CTGTGCCTCACCAGTAATGTGCTGATACATGAGTATGCATATGAGGGGGTAGACTGTGCCTCACCAGTTATGTGCTGATACATGAGTATGCATATGAGGGGGTAGACTGTGCCTCACCAGTATTGTGCTGATACATGAGTATGCATATGAGGGAGTAGACTGTGCCTCACCAGTAATGTGCTGATACATGAGTATGCATATGAGGGGGTAGACTGTGCCTCACTAGTAATGTGCTGATACATGAGTATGCATATGAGGGGGTAGACTGTGCCTCACCAGTAATGTGCTGATACAAGGAGTATGCATATGAGGTGGTAGAGACTGTGCCTCACCAGTATTGTGCTGATACATGAGTATGCATATGAGGGGGTAGACTGTGCCTCACCAGTAATGGCTGATACATGAGTATGCATATTGAGGTGTAGACTGTGCCTCACCAGTAATGTGCTGATACATGAGTATGCATATGAGGGGGTAGACTGTGCCTCACCAGTAATGTGCTGATACATGAGTATGCATATGAGGGGGTAGACTGTGCCTCACCAGTATTGTGCTGATACATGAGTATGCATATGAGGGGTAGACTGTCCTCACCAGTAATGTGCTGAAACATGAGTATGCATATGAGGGTGGTAGACTGTGCCTCACTAGTAATGTGCTGATACATGAGTATGCATATGAGGGGGTAGACTGTGCCTCACCAGTATTGTGCTGATACATGAGTATGCATATGAGGGGTAGAACTGTGCCTCACCAGTAATGTGCTGATACATGAGTATGCATATGAGGGGGTAGACTGTGCCTCACCAGGTAATGTGCTGATACATGAGTAATGCATATGAGGGGGTAGACTGTGCCTCACCAGTAATGTGCTGATAGCATGAGTATGCATATGAGGGGGTAGACTGTGCCTCACCAGTAATGTGCTGATACATGAGTATGCATATGAGGGGGTAGACTGTGCCTCACCAGTAATGTGCTGATACATGAGTATGCATATGAGGGGGTAGACTGTGCCTCACCAGTAATGTGCTGATACATGAGTATGCATATGAGGGGGTAGACTGTGCCTCACCAGTATTGTGCTGATACATGAGTATGCATATGAGGGGGTAGACTGTGCCTCACCAGTAATGTGCTGATACATGAGTATGCATATGAGGGGGTAGACTGTGCCTCACCAGTAATGTGCTGATACATGAGTATGCATATGAGGGGGTAGACTGTGCCTCACCAGTTATGTGCTGATACATGAGTATGCATATGAGGGGGTAGACTGTGCCTCACCAGTATTGTGCTGATACATGAGTATGCATATGAGGGAGTAGACTGTGCCTCACCAGTAATGTGCTGATACATGAGTATGCATATGAGGGGGTAGACTGTGCCTCACTAGTAATGTGCTGATACATGAGTATGCATATGAGGGGGTAGACTGTGCCTCACCAGTAATGTGCTGATACATGAGTATGCATATGAGGGGGTAGACTGTGCCTCACCAGTAATGTGCTGATACATGAGTATGCATATGAGGGGGTAGACTGTGCCTCACCAGTAATGTGCTGATACATGAGTATGCATATGAGGGGGTAGACTGTGCCTCACCAGTAATGTGCTGATACATGAGTATGCATATGAGGGGGTAGACTGTGCCTCACCAGTAATGTGCTGATACATGAGTATGCATATGAGGGGGTAGACTGTGCCTCACCAGTAATGTGCTGATACATGAGTATGCATATGAGGGGGTAGACTGTGCCTCACCAGTAATGTGCTGATACATGAGTATGCATATGAGGGGGTAGACTGTGCCTCACCAGTAATGTGCTGATACATGAGTATGCATATGAGGGGGTAGACTGTGCCTCACCTAGTAATGTGCTGATACATGAGTATGCATATGAGGGGGGTAGACTGTGCCTCACCAGTAATGTGCTGATACATGAGTATGCATATGAGGGGGGTAGACTGTGCCTCACCAGTAATGTGCTGATACACTAGTATGCATATGAGGGGGTAGACTGTGCCTCACCAGTAATGTGCTGATACATGAGTATGCATATGAGGTGGTAGACTGTGCCTCACCAGTAATGTGCTGATACATGAGTATGCATATGAGGTGGTAGACTGTGCCTCACCAGTTATGTGCTGATACATGAGTATGCATATGAGGGGGTAGACTGTGCCTCACCAGTAATGTGCTGATACACAAGTATGCATATGAGGGGGTAGACTGTGCCTCACCAGTAATGTGCTGATACATGAGTATGCATATGAGGTGGTAGACTGTGCCTCACCATATTGTGCTGATACATGAGTATGCATATGAGGGGGTAGACTGTGCCTCACCAGTAATGTGCTGATACCATGAGTATGCATATGAGGGGGTAGACTGTGCCTCACCAGTAATGTGCTGATACATAAGTATGCATATGAGGGGGTAGACTGTGCCTCACAGTAATGTGCTGATACATGAGTATGCATATGAGGGGGTAGACTGTGCTCACCAGTAATGTGCTGATACAAGAGTATGCATATGAGGGGGTAGACTGTGCCTCACCAGTAATGTGCTGATACATGAGTATGCATATGAGGGGGTAGACTGTGCCTCACCAGTAATGTGCTGATACATGAGTATGCATATGAGGGGGTAGACTGTGCCTCACCAGTAATGTGCTGATACATGAGTATGCATATGAGGAGTAGAACTGTGCCTTCACTAGTAATGTGCTGATACATGAGTATGCATATGAGGGGTAGACTGTGCCTCACCAGTAATGTGCTGATACATGAGGTATGCTATGAGGGGGTAGACTGTGCTCACCAGTAATGTGCTGATACATGAGTATGCATATGAGGGGGTAGACTGTGCCTCACCAGTAAGTGTGCTGATACATGAGTATGCATATGAGGGGGTAGACTGTGCCTCACCAGTAATGTGCTGATACATGAGTATGCATATGAGGGGGTAGACTGTGCCTCACCAGTTATGTGCTGATACATGAGTATGCATATGAGGGGGTAGACTGTGCCTCACCAGTAATGTGCTGATACATGAGTATGCATATGAGGGGGTAGACTGTGCCTCACCAGTTATGTGCTGATACATGAGTATGCATATGAGGGGGTAGACTGTGCCTCACCAGTTATGTGCTGATACATGAGTATGCATATGAGGGGGTAGACTGTGCCTCACCAGTTATGTGCTGATACATGAGTATGCATATGAGGGGGTAGACTGTGCCTCACCAGTAATGTGCTGATACATGAGTATGCATATGAGGGGGTAGACTGTGCCTCACCAGTAATGTGCTGATACATGAGTATGCATATGAGGTGGTAGACTGTGCCTCACCAGTAATGTGCTGATACATGAGTATGCATATGAGGGGGTAGACAGTGCCCTCACCAGTAATGTGCTGAAACATGAGTATGCATATGAGGGGTAGACTGTCGCTCACCAGTAATGTGCTGATACATTGAGTATCCATTATGAGGGGGTAGACTGTGCCTCACCAGTAATGTGCTGATACATGAGTATGCATATGAGGGGGTAACTGTGCCTCACAGTTATGTGCTGATACATGATTATGCATAGGGGAGTAGACTGTGCCTCACCAGTATGTGCTGTACAAGAGTATGGCATATGAGGGGGTAGACTGTGCCTCACCAGTAATGTGCTGATACAGAGAGCATAGGGGTAACTGCCTCACCAGTAGTGTGATACATGAGTATGCAATGAGGGTAGACTGTGCACTTCAACCGAGTAATATGTGCTGATACTGATACATGAGTATGCATATGAGGGGTAGACTGTGCCTCACCAGTAATGTGCTGATAACATGAGTATGCATATGAGGGGGTAGACTGTGCCTCACCAGTATATGTGCTGATACATGAGTATGCATATGAGGGGTTAGACTGTGCCTCCAGACCAGTAATGTGCTGATACATGAGTATGCATATGAGGGGGTAGACTGTGCTTCACCAGTAATGTGCTGATACAATGAGTATGCATATGAGGGGGTAGACTGTTGCCTCACCAGTAATGTGCTGATACATGAGTATGCATATGAGGGGGTAGACTGTGCCTCACCAGTAATGTGCTGATAACATAGTATGCATATGAGGGTGTAAGACTGTGCATCACCAGTAATGTGCTGATACATGAGTATGCATATGAGGGGGGTAGACTGTGCCTCACCAGTAATGTGCTGATACATTAGTATGCATATGAGGGGGTAGACTGTGCCTCACCAGTAATGTGCTGATACATGAAGTATGCATATGAGGGGGGTAGGACTGTGCCTCACCAGTTATGTGCTGATACATGAGTATGCATATAGGGGGTAACTGTGCCTCACCAGTAAGTGTGCTGATACATGAGTATTGCATATTAGGAGTAGACTGTGCCTCACCATTATTGTGCTGATACATGAGTATGCATGATGAGGGAGTAGACTGTGCCTCACCAGTAATGTGCTGATACATGAGTATGCATATGAGGGGGTAGACTGTGCCTCACTAGTAATGTGCTGATACATGAGTATGCATATGAGGGGGTAGACTGTGCCTCACCAGTAATGTGCTGATACATGAGTATGCATATGAGGGGGTAGACTGTGCCTCACTAGTATTGTGCTGATACATGAGTATGCATATGAGGGAGTAGACTGTGCCTCACCAGTAATGTGCTGATACATGAGTATGCATATGAGGGGGTAGACTGTGCCTCACCAGTAATGTGCTGATACATGAGTATGCATATGAGGGGGTAGACTGTGCCTCACCAGTAATGTGCTGATACATGAGTATGCATATGAGGGGGTAGACTGTGCCTCACCAGTAATGTGCTGATACATGAGTATGCATATGAGGTGGTAGACTGTGCCTCACCAGTAATGTGCTGATACATGAGTATGCATATGAGGTGGTAGACTGTGCCTCACCAGTTATGTGCTGATACATGAGTATGCATATGAGGGGGTAGACTGTGCCTCACTAGTAATGTGCTGATACATGAGTATGCATATGAGGGAGTAGACTGTGCCTCACCAGTATTGTGCTGATACATGAGTATGCATATGAGGGGGTAGACTGTGCCTCACCAGTAATGTGCTGATACATGAGTATGCATATGAGGGGGTAGACTGTGCCTCACCAGTAATGTGCTGATACATGAGTATGCATATGAGGGGGTAGACTGTGCCTCACCAGTAATGTGCTGATACATGAGTATGCATATGAGGGGGTAGACTGTGCCTCACCAGTAATGTGCTGATACAGGAGTATGCATATGAGGGGGTAGACTGTGCCTCACCAGTAATGTGCTGATACATGAGTATGCATATGAGGGGGTAGACTGTGCCTCACCAGTAATGTGCTGATACATGAGTATGCATATGAGGGGGTAGACTGTGCCTCACCAGTATTGTGCTGATACATGAGTATGCATATGAGGGGGTAGACTGTGCCTCACCAGTAATGTGCTGATACATGAGTATGCATATGAGGGGGTAGACTGTGCCTCACCAGTAATGTGCTGATACATGAGTATGCATATGAGGGGGTAGACTGTGCCTCACCAGTAATGTGCTGATACATGAGTATGCATATGAGGGGGTAGACTGTGCCTCACCAGTAATGTGCTGATACATGAGTATGCATATGAGGGAGTAGACTGTGCCTCACCAGTAATGTGCTGATACATGAGTATGCATATGAGGGAGTAGACTGTGCCTCACCAGTAATGTGCTGATACATGAGTATGCATATGAGGGGGTAGACTGTGCCTCACCAGTTATGTGCTGATACATGAGTATGCATATGAGGGGGTAGACTGTGCCTCACCAGTATTGTGCTGATACATGAGTATGCATATGAGGGAGTAGACTGTGCCTCACCAGTAATGTGCTGATACATGAGTATGCATATGAGGGGGTAGACTGTGCCTCACTAGTAATGTGCTGATACATGAGTATGCATATGAGGGGGTAGACTGTGCCTCACCAGTAATGTGCTGATACACTAGTATGCATATGAGGGGGTAGACTGTGCCTCACCAGTAATGTGCTGATACATGAGTATGCATATGAGGGAGTAGACTGTGCCTCACCAGTAATGTGCTGATACATGAGTATGCATATGAGGGGGTAGACTGTGCCTCACCAGTAATGTGCTGATACATGAGTATGCATATGAGGGGGTAGACTGTGCCTCACCAGTAATGTGCTGATACATGAGTATGCATATGAGGGGGTAGACTGTGCCTCACCAGTAATGTGCTGATACATGAGTATGCATATGAGGGGGTAGACTGTGCCTCACTAGTAATGTGCTGATACATGAGTATGCATATGAGGGGGTAGACTGTGCCTCACCAGTAATGTGCTGATACATGAGTATGCATATGAGGGGGTAGACTGTGCCTCACTAGTAATGTGCTGATACATGAGTATGCATATGAGGGGGTAGACTGTGCCTCACCAGTAATGTGCTGATACATGAGTATGCATATGAGGGGGTAGACTGTGCCTCACCAGTAATGTGCTGATACACTAGTATGCATATGAGGGGGTAGACTGTGCCTCACCAGTAATGTGCTGATACATGAGTATGCATATGAGGTGGTAGACTGTGCCTCACCAGTAATGTGCTGATACATGAGTATGCATATGAGGTGGTAGACTGTGCCTCACCAGTTATGTGCTGATACATGAGTATGCATATGAGGGGGTAGACTGTGCCTCACCAGTAATGTGCTGATACACAAGTATGCATATGAGGGGGTAGACTGTGCCTCACCAGTAATGTGCTGATACATGAGTATGCATATGAGGTGGTAGACTGTGCCTCACCAGTATTGTGCTGATACATGAGTATGCATATGAGGGGGTAGACTGTGCCTCACCAGTAATGTGCTGATACATGAGTATGCATATGAGGGGGTAGACTGTGCCTCACCAGTAATGTGCTGATACACAAGTATGCATATGAGGGGGTAGACTGTGCCTCACCAGTAATGTGCTGATACATGAGTATGCATATGAGGGGGTAGACTGTGCCTCACCAGTAATGTGCTGATACACAAGTATGCATATGAGGGGGTAGACTGTGCCTCACCAGTAATGTGCTGATACATGAGTATGCATATGAGGGGGTAGACTGTGCCTCACCAGTTATGTGCTGATACATGAGTATGCATATGAGGGGGTAGACTGTGCCTCACTAGTAATGTGCTGATACATGAGTATGCATATGAGGGGGTAGACTGTGCCTCACCAGTTATGTGCTGATACATGAGTATGCATATGAGGGGGTAGACTGTGCCTCACCAGTAATGTGCTGATACATGAGTATGCATATGAGGGGGTAGACTGTGCCTCACCAGTAATGTGCTGATACATGAGTATGCATATGAGGGGGTAGACTGTGCCTCACCAGTAATGTGCTGATACATGAGTATGCATATGAGGGGGTAGACTGTGCCTCACCAGTTATGTGCTGATACATGAGTATGCATATGAGGGGGTAGACTGTGCCTCACCAGTTATGTGCTGATACATGAGTATGCATATGAGGGGGTAGACTGTGCCTCACCAGTTATGTGCTGATACATGAGTATGCATATGAGGGGGTAGACTGTGCCTCACCAGTAATGTGCTGATACATGAGTATGCATATGAGGGGGTAGACTGTGCCTCACCAGTAATGTGCTGATACATGAGTATGCATATGAGGGGGTAGACTGTGCCTCACCAGTAATGTGCTGATACATGAGTATGCATATGAGGGGGTAGACTGTGCCTCACCAGTAATGTGCTGATACATGAGTATGCATATGAGGGGGTAGACTGTGCCTCACCAGTAATGTGCTGATACATGAGTATGCATATGAGGTGGTAGACTGTGCCTCACCAGTAATGTGCTGATACATGAGTATGCATATGAGGGGGTAGACTGTGCCTCACCAGTAATGTGCTGATACATGAGTATGCATATGAGGGGGTAGACTGTGCCTCACCAGTAATGTGCTGATACATGAGTATGCATATGAGGGGGTAGACTGTGCCTCACCAGTAATGTGCTGATACATGAGTATGCATATGAGGGGGTAGACTGTGCCTCACCAGTAATGTGCTGATACATGAGTATGCATATGAGGGGGTAGACTGTGCCTCACCAGTAATGTGCTGATACATGAGTATGCATATGAGGGGGTAGACTGTGCCTCACCAGTAATGTGCTGATACATGAGTATGCATATGAGGGGGTAGACTGTGCCTCACCAGTAATGTGCTGATACATGAGTATGCATATGAGGTGGTAGACTGTGCCTCACCAGTTATGTGCTGATACATGAGTATGCATATGAGGTGGTAGACTGTGCCTCACCAGTAATGTGCTGATACATGAGTATGCATATGAGGGAGTAGACTGTGCCTCACCAGTAATGTGCTGATACATGAGTATGCATATGAGGGAGTAGACTGTGCCTCACCAGTTATGTGCTGATACATGAGTATGCATATGAGGGGGTAGACTGTGCCTCACCAGTAATGTGCTGATACATGAGTATGCATATGAGGGGGTAGACTGTGCCTCACTAGTAATGTGCTGATACATGAGTATGCATATGAGGGGGTAGACTGTGCCTCACCAGTAATGTGCTGATACATGAGTATGCATATGAGGGGGTAGACTGTGCCTCACCAGTATTGTGCTGATACATGAGTATGCATATGAGGGGGTAGACTGTGCCTCACCAGTATTGTGCTGATACATGAGTATGCATATGAGGGGGTAGACTGTGCCTCACCAGTTATGTGCTGTTACATGAGTATGCATATGAGGGGGTAGACTGTGCCTCACCAGTAATGTGCTGATACATGAGTATGCATATGAGGGGGTAGACTGTGCCTCACTAGTATTGTGCTGATACATGAGTATGCATATGAGGGAGTAGACTGTGCCTCACCAGTAATGTGCTGATACATGAGTATGCATATGAGGGGGTAGACTGTGCCTCACTAGTAATGTGCTGATACATGAGTATGCATATGAGGGGGTAGACTGTGCCTCACCAGTAATGTGCTGATACATGAGTATGCATATGAGGGGGTAGACTGTGCCTCACCAGTAATGTGCTGATACATGAGTATGCATATGAGGGGGTAGACTGTGCCTCACTAGTAATGTGCTGATACATGAGTATGCATATGAGGGGGTAGACTGTGCCTCACCAGTAATGTGCTGATACATGAGTATGCATATGAGGGGGTAGACTGTGCCTCACCAGTAATGTGCTGATACATGAGTATGCATATGAGGGGGTAGACTGTGCCTCACCAGTAATGTGCTGATACATGAGTATGCATATGAGGGGGTAGACTGTGCCTCACCAGTAATGTGCTGATACACTAGTATGCATATGAGGGGGTAGACTGTGCCTCACCAGTAATGTGCTGATACATGAGTATGCATATGAGGGGGTAGACTGTGCCTCACCAGTAATGTGCTGATACATGAGTATGCATATGAGGGGGTAGACTGTGCCTCACCAGTAATGTGCTGATACATGAGTATGCATATGAGGGAGTAGACTGTGCCTCACCAGTAATGTGCTGATACATGAGTATGCATATGAGGGAGTAGACTGTGCCTCACCAGTATTGTGCTGATACATGAGTATGCATATGAGGGGGTAGACTGTGCCTCACCAGTAATGTGCTGATACATGAGTATGCATATGAGGGGGTAGACTGTGCCTCACCAGTAATGTGCTGATACACAAGTATGCATATGAGGGGGTAGACTGTGCCTCACCAGTAATGTGCTGATACATGAGTATGCATATGAGGTGGTAGACTGTGCCTCACCAGTAATGTGCTGATACATGAGTATGCATATGAGGGAGTAGACTGTGCCTCACCAGTAATGTGCTGATACATGAGTATGCATATGAGGGGGTAGACTGTGCCTCACCAGTATTGTGCTGATACATGAGTATGCATATGAGGTGGTAGACTGTGCCTCACCAGTTATGTGCTGATACATGAGTATGCATATGAGGGGGTAGACTGTGCCTCACCAGTATTGTGCTGATACATGAGTATGCATATTAGGGGGTAGACTGTGCCTCACCAGTAATGTGCTGATACATGAGTATGCATATGAGGGGGTAGACTGTGCCTCACCAGTAATGTGCTGATACATGAGTATGCATATGAGGGGGTAGACTGTGCCTCACTAGTAATGTGCTGATACATGAGTATGCATATGAGGGGGTAGACTGTGCCTCACCAGTAATGTGCTGATACATGAGTATGCATATGAGGGGGTAGACTGTGCCTCACCAGTAATGTGCTGATACATGAGTATGCATATGAGGGGGTAGACTGTGCCTCACCAGTATTGTGCTGATACATGAGTATGCATATGAGGGAGTAGACTGTGCCTCACCAGTAATGTGCTGATACATGAGTATGCATATGAGGGGGGTAGACTGTGCCTCACCAGTAATGTGCTGATACATGAGTATGCATATGAGGGGGTAGACTGTGCCTCACAGTAATGTGCTGATACACTGAGTTGCATATGAGGGGGTAGACTGTGCCTCACCAGTAATGTGCTGATACATGAGTATGCATATGAGGGTGGTAGACTGTGCCTCACCAGATATTGTGCTGATACATGAGTATGCATATGAGGGGTAGACTGTGCCTCACCAGTATGTGCTGATACATGAGTATGCATATGAGGGGGAGTAGACTGTGCGCTCACCAGTATTGTGCTGATACCATGAGTATGCATATGAGGGGGGTAGACTGTGCCTCACCAGTAATGTGCTGATACATGAGTATGCATATGAGGGGGTAGACTGTGCCTCACCTAGTAATGTGCTGATACATGAGTATGCATATGAGGGGGTAGACTGTGCCTCACTCAGTAATGTGCTGATACATGAGTATGCAATATGAGTGGTAGATGGCCTCCCAGTTATGTGCTGAACATGTTTAGGGGGTACAGTCCAACACTAGTAATAGTGCTGATACATGAGTATGCATGATGAGGGGGTAGACTGTGCCTCAAGCCAGTTATGTGCTGATACTATGAGTATGCATATGAGGGGGTAGGACTGTGCACTCACCAGTATTGTGCTGATACAGAGAGTATGCATATGAGGGGGTAGACTGTGCCTCACCAGTATGTGCTGATACATGAGTATGGGCATATGAAGGGGGTAGACTGTGCCTCAACCAGTAATGTGCTGATACATGAGTATGCATATGAGGGGTAGACTGTGCCTCACCAGTTATGTGCTGATACATGAGGATGCATATGAGGGGGTAGACCTGTGCCTCACCACCAGTAATGTGCTGATTACATGGAGTATGGCATGATGAGGGGGTAGACTGTGCCTACACCAGTAATATGTGCTGATACATGAGGTATGCTTGATGATGGTTGGTAGACTGTGCCTCACCAGTTATGTGCTGATACATGAGTATGCATATGAGGGGGTAGACTGTGCCTCACCAGTATTGTGCTGATACATGAGTATGCATATGAGGGGGTAGACTGTGCCTCACCAGTAATGTGCTGATACATGAGTATGCATATGAGGGGGTAGACTGTGCCTCACCAGTAATGTGCTGATACATGAGTATGCATATGAGGGGGTAGACTGTGCCTCACCAGTAATGTGCTGATACATGAGTATGCATATGAGGGGGTAGACTGTGCCTCACCAGTATTGTGCTGATACATGAGTATGCATATGAGGGAGTAGACTGTGCCTCACCAGTAATGTGCTGATACATGAGTATGCATATGAGGGGGTAGACTGTGCCTCACCAGTAATGTGCTGATACATGAGTATGCATATGAGGGGGTAGACTGTGCCTCACCAGTTATGTGCTGATACATGAGTATGCATATGAGGTGGTAGACTGTGCCTCACCAGTAATGTGCTGATACATGAGTATGCATATGAGGGGGTAGACTGTGCCTCACCAGTAATGTGCTGATACATGAGTATGCATATGAGGGGGTAGACTGTGCCTCACCAGTAATGTGCTGATACATGAGTATGCATATGAGGGGGTAGACTGTGCCTCACCAGTAATGTGCTGATACATGAGTATGCATATGAGGGGGTAGACTGTGCCTCACCAGTAATGTGCTGATACATGAGTATGCATATGAGGGGGTAGACTGTGCCTCACCAGTAATGTGCTGATACATGAGTATGCATATGAGGGAGTAGACTGTGCCTCACCAGTAATGTGCTGATACACAAGTATGCATATGAGGGGGTAGACTGTGCCTCACCAGTAATGTGCTGATACATGAGTATGCATATGAGGGGGTAGACTGTGCCTCACCAGTAATGTGCTGATACATGAGTATGCATATGAGGGGGTAGACTGTGCCTCACCAGTAATGTGCTGATACATGAGTATGCATATGAGGGGGTAGACTGTGCCTCACCAGTACTGTGCTGATACATGAGTATGCATATAGGAGTAGACTGTGCCTCACCAGTAATGTGCTGATACATGAGTATGCATATGAGGGGGTAGACTGTGCCTCACCAGTATTGTGCTGATACATGAGTATGCATATGAGGGGGTAGACTGTGCCTCACCAGTATGTGCTGATACATGAGTTATGCATTGATGAGGGGTAGACTGTGCCTCACCAGTAATGTGCTGATACATGAGTATGCATATGAGGGGGTAGACTGTGCCTCACCAGTAATGTGCTGATACATGAGTATGCATATGAGGGGGGTAGACTGAGCCTCACCAGTAATGTGCTGATACATGAGTATGCATATGAGGGGGTAGACTGTGCCTACCCAGTAATGTGCTGATACACAGAGATGCATATGAGGGGGTAGACTGTGCCTCACTAGTAATGTGCTGATACATGAGTATGCATATGAGGGGGTAGACTGTGCCTCACCAGTAATGTGCTGATACATGAGTATGCATATGAGGGGGTAGACTGTGCCCTCACCAGTATTGTGCTGATACATGAGTATGCATATGAGGGGTAGACTGTGCCTCACCAGTAATGTGCTGATACATGAGTATGCATATGAGGGGGTAGACTGTGCCTCACCAGTAATGTGCTGATACATGAGTATGCATATGAGTGCGTAGACTGTGCCTCACCAGTATGTGCTGATACATGAGTATGCATATGAGGGGGTAGACTGAGCCTCACCAGTAATGTGCTGATACATGAGTATGCATATGAGGGGGTAGACTGTGCCTCACCAGTAATGTGCTGATACATGAGTTGCATATGAGGGGGTAGACTGTGCCTCACCAGTAATGTGCTGATACATGAGTATGCATATGAGGGGGTAGACTGTGCCTCACAGTAATGTGCTGATACACAGAGTATGCATATGAGGGGGTAGACTGTGCCTCACCAGTAATGTGCTGATACACAGAGTATGCATATGAGGGGTAGACTGTGCCTCACCAGTAATGTGCTGATACATGAGTATGCATATGAGGGGGTAGACTGTGCCTCACTAGTAATGTGCTGATACATGAGTATGCATATGAGGGAGGTAGACTGTGCCTCACCAGTAATGTGCTGATACATGAGTATGCATATGAGGGGGTAGACTGTGCCTCACCAGTAATGTGCTGATACATGAGTATGCATATGAGGGGTAGACTGTGCCTCACCAGTAATGTGCTGATACATGAGTATGCATATGAGGGGTAGACTGTGCCTCACCAGTATTGTGCTGATACATGAGTATGCATATGAGGGGGTAGACTGTGCCTCACCAGTATTGTGCTGATACATGAGTATGCATATGAGGGGGGTAGACTGTGCCTCACCAGTAATGTGCTGATACATGAGTATGCATATGAGGGGGTAGACTGTGCCTCACCAGTAATGTGCTGATACATGAGTATGCATATGAGGGGGTAGACTGTGCCTCACCAGTAATGTGCTGATACATGAGTATGCATATGAGGGGGTAGACTGTGCCTCACCAGTAATGTGCTGATACATGAGTATGCATATGAGGGGGTAGACTGTGCCTCACCAGTAATGTGCTGATACATGAGTATGCATATGAGGGGGTAGACTGTGCCTCACCAGTAATGTGCTGATACATGAGTATGCATATGAGGGGGTAGACTGTGCCTCACCAGTAATGTGCTGATACATGAGTATGCATATGAGGGGGTAGACTGTGCCTCACCAGTAATGTGCTGATACATGAGTATGCATATGAGGGGGTAGACTGTGCCTCACCAGTAATGTGCTGATACATGAGTATGCATATGAGGGGGTAGACTGTGCCTCACCAGTAATGTGCTGATACATGAGTATGCATATGAGGGGGTAGACTGTGCCTCACCAGTAATGTGCTGATACATGAGTATGCATATGAGGGGGTAGACTGTGCCTCACCAGTAATGTGCTGATACATGAGTATGCATATGAGGGGGTAGACTGTGCCTCACCAGTAATGTGCTGATACACAAGTATGCATATGAGGGGGTAGACTGTGCCTCACCAGTAATGTGCTGATACATAGTATGCATATGAGGGGGTAGACTGTGCCTCACCAGTTATGTGCTGATACATGAGTTATGCATATGAGGGAGTAGACTGTGCCTCACCAGTAATGTGCTGATACATGAGTATGCATATGAGGGGGTAGACTGTGCCTCACCAGTAATGTGCTGATACATGAGTATGCATATGAGGGGGTAGACTGTGCCTCACCAGTAATGTGCTGATACATGAGTATGCATATGAGGGGGTAGACTGTGCCTCACCAGTAATGTGCTGATACATGAGTATGCATATGAGGGGGTAGACTGTGCCTCACCAGTAATGTGCTGATACATGAGTATGCATATGAGGGGGTAGACTGTGCCTCAATTAGTAATGTGCTGATACATGAGTATGCATATGAGGGGAGTAGACTGTGCCTCACTAGTAATGTGCTGATACATGAGTATGCATATGAGGGGAGTAGACTGTGCCTCACCAGTAATGTGCTGATACATGAGTATGCATATGAGGGGGTAGACTGTGCCTCACCAGTAATGTGCTGATACATGAGTATGCATATGAGGGGGTAGACTGTGCCTCACCAGTAATGTGCTGATACATGAGTATGCATATGAGGGGGTAGACTGTGCCTCACCAGTAATGTGCTGATACATGAGTATGCATATGAGGGGGTAGACTGTGCCTCACCAGTAATGTGCTGATACACAAGTATGCATATGAGGGGGGTAGACTGTGCCTCACCAGTAATGTGCTGATACATGAGTATGCATATGAGGGGGTAGACTGTGCCTCACCAGTAATGTGCTGATACATGAGTATGCATATGAGGGGGTAGACTGTGCCTCACCAGTAATGTGCTGATACACAAGTATGCATATGAGGGGGTAGACTGTGCCTCACCAGTAATGTGCTGATACATGAGTATGCATATGAGGGGGTAGACTGTGCCTCACCAGTAATGTGCTGATACATGAGTATGCATATGAGGGGGTAGACTGTGCCTCACCAGTAATGTGCTGATACATGAGTATGCATATGAGGGGGTAGACTGTGCCTCACCAGTAATGTGCTGATACATGAGTATGCATATGAGGTGGTAGACTGTGCCTCACTAGTATTGTGCTGATACATGAGTATGCATATGAGGGAGTAGACTGTGCCTCACTAGTAATGTGCTGATACATGAGTATGCATATGAGGGAGTAGACTGTGCCTCACCAGTAATGTGCTGATACATGAGTATGCATATGAGGGGGTAGACTGTGCCTCACCAGTATTGTGCTGATACATGAGTATGCATATGAGGGGGTAGACTGTGCCTCACCAGTAATGTGCTGATACATGAGTATGCATATGAGGGAGTAGACTGTGCCTCACCAGTTATGTGCTGATACATGAGTATGCATATGAGGGGGTAGACTGTGCCTCACCAGTAATGTGCTGATACACAAGTATGCATATGAGGTGGTAGACTGTGCCTCACTAGTAATGTGCTGATACATGAGTATGCATATGAGGGAGTAGACTGTGCCTCACCAGTAATGTGCTGATACATGAGTATGCATATGAGGGGGTAGACTGTGCCTCACCAGTATTGTGCTGATACATGAGTATGCATATGAGGGGGTAGACTGTGCCTCACCAGTAATGTGCTGATACATGAGTATGCATATGAGGGGGTAGACTGTGCCTCACCAGTAATGTGCTGATACATGAGTATGCATATGAGGGGGTAGACTGTGCCTCACCAGTAATGTGCTGATACATGAGTATGCATATGAGGGGGTAGACTGTGCCTCACCAGTTATGTGCTGATACATGAGTATGCATATGAGGGGGTAGACTGTGCCTCACCAGTAATGTGCTGATACATGAGTATGCATATGAGGGAGTAGACTGTGCCTCACTAGTAATGTGCTGATACATGAGTATGCATATGAGGGGGTAGACTGTGCCTCACCAGTAATGTGCTGATACATGAGTATGCATATGAGGGGGTAGACTGTGCCTCACCAGTAATGTGCTGATACATGAGTATGCATATGAGGGGGTAGACTGTGCCTCACCAGTTATGTGCTGATACACAAGTATGCATATGAGGGGGTAGACTGTGCCTCACCAGTAATGTGCTGATACATGAGTATGCATATGAGGGGGTAGACTGTGCCTCACCAGTAATGTGCTGATACATGAGTATGCATATGAGGGGGTAGACTGTGCCTCACCAGTAATGTGCTGATACATGAGTATGCATATGAGGGGGTAGACTGTGCCTCATCAGTTATGTGCTGATACATGAGTATGCATATGAGGGGGTAGACTGTGCCTCACCAGTAATGTGCTGATACATGAGTATGCATATGAGGGGGTAGACTGTGCCTCACCAGTAATGTGCTGATACATGAGTATGCATATGAGGGGGTAGACTGTGCCTCACCAGTTATGTGCTGATACATGAGTATGCATATGAGGGGGTAGACTGTGCCTCACCAGTTATGTGCTGATACATGAGTATGCATATGAGGGGGTAGACTGTGCCTCATCAGTTATGTGCTGATACACTAGTATGCATATGGGGGGAGGGTAAAGGAAAAGGCAACAGGACTTTCACAGTTAGTTTTCATTTGAAAAGGGGAGATGTTTTAAGAGACAGCATAATAATATATTTTCAAATGTGCTTTGTTCTTTTGTTATGTCCTGTTGAAAAAGAATACACACATATCCTACACTAGTGGGAGCTAGCTGCTTATTGGTGCCTGCACACATTCAGTGGCGTCACTAGGGATGGTGTCACCCGGTGCGGTAAGTTATGGTGTCACCCCCCCCCCCCAGAAAGCAGACACACAGAAAAACACAGGCACACACACACACACAAACACTCAGACACACTTAAAAACATACTCAGATGCACACACAAACACTCGGAAACACACTCAGACACACACACAAAAACACTGAGACACACACATAAAAACACTGAGGCACACACACAAAAACACTGAGACACACACACAAAAACACTGAGACACACACACAAAAACACTGAGACACAAAAAAACTCAGACACACACATACAAAATATGTAAACTGCACTGCATTAATTATGAAGCTCATGCCAAGAGCTGCTCCCTGGCTCAGCAGAGCATCAAATGAAAGAAAAACAGAGCACTCTAAAATAAATCACTGAAGAAAAGGTTTAGGCGTGCAAACTATGAAAATTCTGCTCTCTGACTCTGTTCCAAGTCTGTCAGTGCACAGCCCCGGGCCGCGTGCCTACCGCTTCTTATGGCCAATCACCTCTGCACTCTGCCCACCCCCAGACCCCCGCCCGCCCTCCTACCTATTCAGTGTGCACTTAGTGTACCGTAACCGTAAAGGTCTGGTGGGCATCATACGTGGCTCCTTCACTTTAGAGACAGTGTCAAACAGTCATGCGGTCAGGTGCCAGGCATCCCCCTCACGATTTCCCAGTTCCCGTTTAGAGAGACAGCACAGCAGTGAGTGACTCCACTGCTCCACATGTCACTGAGCAGTGAGCACAGATAGGCAGGCTAGAAGCGCAACTTTGCAAGCCTCACGGCACGCCCACAACATTCATAGAGAAATTGGGCAGGGGAGAAGCAAAGTACAAACAAGCAAAAGCAGCCGGGAAAACTATTTGTTGAAAATGCAGCACTGGCTCAAGGGGCAAAAAAATTGTGTGTCTACAACTTCCCCAGTCCCACTAATGTTCACAAATGCCAGCCCCTCTAATAAAAAAATCTATGCATCTCAACATTGTATTTCTTTGAATTTCAATAAAATAAAATAAAAAAAAAAAAAAAAAAAAAAATTTTTTTGGTGTCACCCCCTGGAGGGTGTCACCCAGGTGCGGCCCGCACCCCCTAGTGACGCCACTGCACACATTTGTCTCTTGTGATTGGCTTACTAGATGTGCTCAGCTAGCTGTCAGTAGTGAAATGCTGTTCCTTCAGCAAAGGATAACAGGATAATGAAGCAAATTTGATAATAGAAGTAAATTAAGAAAGTTGTTTAAAATTGTATGCTCATAGCGGACTGGCTTACTAATAGTAATTACATTACGAGCCTCAAATTAGATTCTAATATAACATACCCAAGTGACCTTAGAGCATTAATACACTGTAATAATAATGTGTTCCCTCCTGAATTAAAAAAGATAAAATCAATTTATAATCCAATTCAAATGTGGAAAAGGGTATGTAATTTATTATCCATAGAATCTAGGGTATCAAGATATAATCCATTATTAAATAATCCTCAGTTCCAAGCTGGCATGCAATTGGCCCTTTTCGTGAAGTGGGAGACTTAAGGTCTTGGTCAGGTTTATCAACTAATAGATTTTGAAAACAGGTGTATCAAAACCTTTAATTCTCTAAAGGAAGAATTCCATATTCCCAATAAAAATGTATTTGCTTACCTACAAGCAAGACACTATGCTACTAGGCTGACAACTGACTATGGGTGGGATTGGTCCTTGGGAAAAAATGAGAATTGGCTCCTACTATTTAAAAATGGCTTGACATCAATCTCCTATATTTATCAAAATCTGGTTTCAATTAAAGGTCCAGAGACAATGGAAAAAATTTGAGACAAATGGGCCGAAATGTTAAGACATGAATCCCTAGACCTTTCTGCAATTGCTTGCTCAGTACAACTGGTTTCCCGGGCAACTCTCTCGGCATCATGGAGGGAGGCGCATGTTAAGCTCTTGCACATGTCTTATTTTACACCGAGAAAAGGGTCACAGTGTCAGAATGTTAGATTTAACAAGTGTCCAAAATGCTCCCTACCTTCGGCTAATCTACTGCATATGCTTTGGGAATGCCCAAAAAATAAAGAATTTCTGGCTAAAGATACAATATTGGCTAGTTAACACGCTGGGCGTACCCTCCCTGTCTCTTTCACCATTGAAGGTAGTTTTATTCTTTCACGACATGAGTTTATCTCTTAATCATGCTAAAACTGTCAATCTGATCATTTTAGCTGGCAGATATTTAATCTTAAAGAAGTGGAAAACAAAAGCAATACCAAGTATAAAAGAAGTTAAAAACTGTTTAAAGAAACAATGTATTATTGAACAGGTAGACACCGACCTGCAAAATGATGTAGATGTGAAAAGGTTTTTCTTAAAGTGGTCGATATTTATAAAAACCCTTCATGCAAGAGAGATCGAATATTTAGTATACCCATTTAGAAACACGGAATTAATTTTACTAGGGATCTGGTAACTGATTATAAAGGAGAGAAAGGAGGGGAGGAGGGGAGAGGGGGAAGGAGGGGGAGGGGAGAGAGAAGGATTTTTTTTTTTTTTAATCTTCTGTTTTGGTTGTTTTGTTTAGAACTAGGTATAATTAAGATGATGGCACTTAGGATAAGGCAATCATTAGGATAACTAATAGGTAGGCTCGCTATTTGATGGGGAAATGAGTTATGACTGATAAAAATGAATATGTAAACAACCCCCATAAATGTAAACATAAAGAAAAAGTCTTTTTTTTTTTTTTTTTCTTATCTCCTTTCTTTTTATTCTGTATCCTGAATTGAAATACCAATACAAATTAAAAGTTTAAAAAAAAAAAAAATAAAAAAAAAAATTGTATGCTCTTTCAAAATCATGAAATAAATATTTGGGGTTTCCTGTCCCTTTAAGGAAATCAGCAAGCATTTCCAATCTACTTTCTACATCACATGAAACCATTATTTTGTGATTTTACACCTGATCTGTGAATAACACAGCTATTGCTGTAAATATTGTGAATCAGACGCTGCCTTCAAATGCACAGCTGATTTTTATCTACATTATTGACAATATCTCTCTATCTTTATAGTGCCCTGGAGGCTTTCTCAGTGATGGGGCCTGATCTTTTCTCGACTTATTACATGGTCGACTAACTTAATTATAGCAGTAGGTGGTGAAAGCTTCAGCACTAATACACAGATTTGCTTTACTTACCAGCATTCTTACTCTTATTCTGTCTCAATAACTCTGCATTTCCTTGCATGTTCTCTACTAATCACATATTACTAAACTAGATGCACATAGAGTTGCCACCTCTGCCATGTTTTCCTGGACACTTATGAGTTACACACGCTGCAGGGTTTGCAGGGAGGAACATGAATGGTGCTGTTCAGGGTCACTATTCTTGTAATGTCCAGTAGTGCAATTCATGTTCCCCTCTGCACACCCTGCAGCATGTGTAACTCATAAGTGTCCAGGAAAACATGGCCGAGGTGTCAACCCTATGCCTTATATTAGCATAATCACTTCTTAAAGGGATATAAAACCCAACATTTTTCTTTAGTAATTCATATAGAACATATAATTTTAAACAACTTACTAATTTTCTTCTACTATCAAATTTTCTTTGTTTTTTTGTTATCCTTTGTTGAAAAGCAGAAAAGTAAACTCAGGAGCGTGCACGTGTCTGCAGCACTATATGGCAGGAGTTTTGCAACATTGTTATACATTAGCAAGAGCACTAGATGGCAGCACTATTTCTTGTCATGTAATGCGCCAAACAGGCACTCTACCTATCTAGATATCTCTTTAACAAAGAATAACAAGAGAACAAAGCAAGTTTAATAATAGGAGTAAATTGAAAACTTTTAAAAAAAATTGTATTCTCTATCTGAATTATGAGAGGAACATTTTGGGTTTTATGTCCCTTTAATCATGTACATTTAGGATGACGTTCTGATATCTTCCCATTGGTTGATACGATACTTTTTAAATCATTTTAACATTGAGCTAGCGTGCAGTTTAGCTGTGATCATTAGTTAGGCCCCTTATTCCAGGCTAGGAGAATTCCTGAGCAAATTTATGTTGAAGCAAAAATTATATATTTTTTTGCTTTCTCTTAAAACATCTCCCTTTTTCAAATGAAAACTGTGAAATACCTGTTGCCTCTTCCTCTACCCTCCCCCCATATGCATACTCGTGTATCAGCACATTACTGGTGAGGCACAGTACTTAAAGGGCATGGTATCCTTTGTTGAAAAACATACCTAGGTAGGCTCAGGAGTAGCAATGCACTACGGGGAGCTGGTTATTGGTAGCTAAGCCTCTATCCATGGGCTTTCTCAATATGTTTATATAGCTCCCCGTAGTGCATTGCCGTTTTTAGCTGACTTTAACTATGTGTTTAACCCATTTGTATGGGGTACAACACATTGTTATATGCAAGGAATAGTGAAATAATAACATGCGCTAACACTTTAGAGTATTTTTGTTTGGCACTTTTATGTCCTATGCTTTGTGTTCCTCAAAGCATTTTTTAAAACACATATGTTTTACAGACTTACTTAAAACATTAGGATGACACTAAATAGCCCCTACATAGTTTGTTCTAGAATGTGCAACAATATATTTGCTTAGAAATAGAAGTTTAACATAACGCACTAGGGACTTTTTAAAGAATTTTCTCTTTGTTTTTATATATACTGTATAAAAAAAAGATCAGTCATATTTACATATCTGGCACCCCTAAACGCAGGTTAGCTAGGCTCGTCCTGCCTTTTTTAAATCTTATGTGCCCGGTGATGTCACCCACTATTATGTGCATTCTTGAAGACAGCCCACAAACCTATATCTGCTTATGAAGAGATTACACATTCCCCTAGTAGAGATTCTGATTGTCTGTACAAAACAGCAACGTGTATAGAACACATCATTTAAGATGATAGTGAGCATTTTTTTTTTATTGAGGTTGAAAATATAAACAATACAATTTTGCCTTATGAAAAGCCAAAGTGAAACAAATTATAGCAAATGACAAGATTATTATTATACATGGCATTGTAAAAGTCATATTCAAAGGGCATGCATTACAATACGTATTGGTATTTAGGTATATAGTGCTGCATATGTGTCAGAATAAAGCACAAAATAAACCTGTTTTTCCTTGTATATAAAAGTAACTATCCCCCTTAGATATATATTTTTTTTTAAACAAAAAATGGAGTGAAAACTCCCCTAATGATATACATTGGCCTTCTCTTGGACCATCAAGAATATAAGTCAAACAGTAGTGGGGAAACTTTTGGGGGAACAAACAGACAAAAAGGGTCTCTTGGACCCTAAAAGGTATCATATTTTGGAAGCAACTGTAGAGCCTGGGACCCAATATATAGTATGAGAAAGTCTCTGAGTGAAAATAGAATATAACATATATTTTATATCCATTGAAAGGTGTGCAAGTACCTATATATAGAACTTATATAGAGACAGTGATTAACACTCTAGTTTTCTAACAGAGATCCCTGTTCTTATTGAGATGCTCTATAGGGGGTTGTAAATATAAGGCTTGGGTATATTTATAGTATTAAGTCAGCCTATTGCCAAGCATCAACTATTCTCACAGTCCTTTGTGAATGCTGAAAGTGCGCTTTCCAGATCTGAACCTGTGACATATGGTATATGGAGAAAGCTAAATAAAATGTTATATGAGCCACATTTGATAGAAAGCTAATAACCTCACCTGAAATACAGTTTCCCTCTTGGTATCTACTAGGCCTACTTAGGAGGAGGGCTTAAATTTATATTCAGAGTAGGAAAGTATGGACCTCTGTATAATATAAGTGCTTATAGGTAATATAATAAATATAGCTAACTGACAACTTAACTAGATTAAACCTAGGACTATCTGGCTTACCTAACAGACCTCCTTTTATATATATGGAAGCCGTGCCACCTCGGCTGCCAGCAGCACTTCAACACGAGTTAATGGAGGGAGGTTCAATAGTTAAATAGAAGTAATTAATAAGTCTACACCAGAATTTGTATTGCTTTAAAAGATAGATAATCCCTTTATTAGCCATTCCCTAAATTTGCATAACCAACACTGTTATAATAATGCACTTTTTACCTCTGTGATTATCTTGTATCTATGCCTCTGCAAACTGCCCCCTTACTTTAGCTCTTTTGATAGACTTGCATTTTAGCCAATTAGTGCTAGATCTTATGTAACTCCATGTGTGTGAGCACAGTGTTATCTATATGACACACATGAACTAACACCCTCTAGTGGTGAAAACTTTCAAAATGCATTCATATAAGAGGAGGACTTCAAGGTCTAAGAAATTAGCATATGAACCTCCTAGGTTTAGCTTTCAACTAAGAATTCCAAGTGAACAAAGAAAAATTGGTGATAAAAGTAAATTGGAAAGTTGTTTAACATTACATGCCCTATCTGAATCATGAAAGTTTATTTTAGACTAGACTGTCCCTTTAAACTGTATATATTATAGGAGCTAGGTATATTAACTGGCGGACCACATGTTAAACTATTAGACTGAATCACATATTTGAAGAAGTAAACTCATAGATACATTTTCAATGGCAAACACACATTTTTAAGCTAATTGTACTCTTAAAGTATTGTGTTACAGTATTTTAGGTTATTAGTGTAGGCAACATATAGTAACATAGGAACAGGTAGCTGCACATCCATACATTATGGCATAAACATATTCAATTGCAAACACTAAGTCTTTAACCCATAGTGCTCCTAAAGTATTGTGTTATACTGACTCAGGTTGTAAGTATAGGGAGCATATAATGTCAACATAATAATAGGTAACTGCACATCTATAGGTTATGGTAAGAACAAAGTAGCCTTGGATATTAATTACCACTAGACATCAGGCATAATTGCCATCATTAGGATAAAGCTAGGCTATAGAGATGTGTCCCGAGAGTATAATCATATTTGGCAGTACTGAGAAGGTAGTTATGGTGCAGATCATTTCCAAAACTTACATACTGTTGATGATCATGTATTGTGGATAACTTATCCTATGCCAGTCTTGCAGTAATGTGGGACTATCCAGGAACCAAAACATCTTTTTCTGACCCTGCCAGTCCTTCCGACTGCATTCAGACACAGGTCTGGGTCGAGGTCGGTATTCTGATGTCGGTATGGGGCCCATAACAACATGGCAACGCTGACTCTGGAAATAGCTGTGCTTACTATCGTCACCAAATCGTGCCTAACAGCCCTCTCGGTGGTAGCACTCCAGTCCTGCTGTCGTGAAGAAGCACAGCAAGACCGCTTCAGCTTCTGCAAGACTATCTTCCCTAGCTCTTGAAGACAGACATCTCATAGTAGAGCCAGCATGTTGCATCGCCCCATTCCAGGCAAGCGGGCAGCGATCTCCATTATATCGGCCATCCAAGTGCAGATCCGACCATCTATAGGCTGCCAGTTAGAGTCTATCCCATCTGACCCCATTGTAGTGTAAAGGTATGCTGAGCTGTCGAGTAGAGTGCCCTGAATATTTAAGACCACAGGCTTGTGAGTTATATGATCTGCCTTCTGCCACAGGGGATCAGTTGCTTCCCGTAAGGCTTGGCTATCAGGTGTAGACACAGGGCTCCTTGTGAATTGCTGCTGTTGCTTTGTTGGTGTCGGCATATTTAGCAATGGCTTCATATGGTCCAGTAATTGTACCTTCCTAGGCTGAGATGTTAGCATTAAGGAATCCAAACTGCAAAGAATTGCCTTCTCAAAGTCCTCCAAAAGAGCACATAGCACTGATGAGAATTTCTCCATGGTACAGTATAGGGGAACTGGCACAGAGTATCCGTACTTAATGAGAGGGATGGTATTTGCCTCTATGTTCAAGTAGTGTGGATGTTCCAGTCAGTGCCGTTCTTCAGCACAAATGGCTGGTGCATCTGACTTGCAAATCAGGAAAGTGGAGGGGTAGATGATGGTCCAGGCCTTTGTCAGGCCTCCGCTGCGTACCTTCTCTATTTCTGTCTGCTGGGCTGAAATTTCAGATAAAAAGTGCTCAAAGTAACTCCACAGATGCAAATGTACATCACATCATTAGATACAAACTTGGTGTGTGGAATAAAGGAGTGATAAACAGCAGCTTTAACAGCTCCCCGATCAGCCAAAATTAGTAAGCAGCCATCTTGGTCGCTGGTCGGACACGCCCCCTGATAGTGAGCATATTTTAATGTTTTATCACCTGGAGACCAGGAAGCCTCCCTTCAAGAGCAGGTGCCCTTAGGTGTCAGTACACCTTGCCTAAGCAGACATCTGGTTTTGCCAAAGATCAAAGCAATAAAGCTGTAAAACATTTGTATATCTGTGCTACCTGACATTTTTACATACTTTGTGAGTCATCCTATGGTTGTCCCCACAGGGGCATAAAGGAATCATATGGTATATTTCTATTGGTCAACACTGTGGGCTTTATTAAAGGGACAGTAAAGTCAAAATTAAACTTTCATGATTCAGATAGGGCATGCAATTTTAAACACATTTCCAAGTTATTTCTATTATTAAATTTGTTTTGCTCTCTTGGTATTCTTTGTTGAAGACTAAACTTAGCTAGGCTGATAAGAGCTCAGGAGAGTGGACATGTCTATAGCAGTCTATGGCAGCAGTGTTTGTAACTATGAATATCATTGCTATAAACAATGCTGCAAACACTGCTGAAAGATGGATTAAGACACATGCACGCTCCTGAGCCCACCTATGATTACTGTTTAACAAAGCATACCAAGAGAACTGAGCGAAATTGATAATAAAAGAAATTGGAAAGTTGTTTAAAATGTTATGATCTATCCAATCAATTTAAGTTTAATTTTGACTTTACTGTACCTTTAAGATGTCACTAATACTCCTGCCTCTCCAGTATCACTGATTTCTGTGTTATTCTGTGTAGTTTATTCATTAAAATGATTGAAGTGAGCTTTAGTGAATCAGTTGCATGAAATAATGGAAATTTGTGGTAACAATGAACCTGAATAAAATATAATTTTATTAAATAAATGTCTGAAAAAGAGAGAAAATGCTGCTTTAAACCAAATTATTCAATTAGCTACAGTATTCTAAAGCTGCTAGCAAATGAAATGTATTTTATTGCCTCTTTTTTGATTAATGCTTGCTAATCTAGGAAACAGTTCTTAAAGGGACATACATGAACAGGTATAAAATGCTCTGATGGGCTATAACATTGTATTATTGCACTGCTGATTGAAAAGAATTTTGTATTTGACTTTGACCTCAGCAAAGTGGTTGCTAATCAGGGGTATTATATGTACATAGTACCAATCACCTGTCATGTTCAGCTAAGGGTTGGTAGTGCATTGTGGGTTTAAACGTGTGGGGCTATTCAAGCTATAGTGCAATAATAAAATGCTAAAGCCTATTAAAAAGCTTTATTATTATGCCTTTATGTCCTTTTAACATTTGTATTATAATTATTTTAAAAAAATAGCCCTGTCACCAACAAAAAATGCGCATATGGTTATATTTTTGTCATTTATCAGGATGAGTTGTAGCTCTTAAAGCTTTAAATGAACATCTTTGGATCCCTGGGGACAAAACATCTAAACAGCTTATGTCTGTCAAGGAAAAGAGAGCAACATGAGTTTGGAATAAGATGACATGTATCATTATTTGTTTCACGAGGACTTTCTCTAAGATCTCTGAGATTAAAGAAAACATGCAACAACTTGAAAGTCAGTTCACATGAAGGCTATTTTTTGAGAATGAGAGTTCTAAGACAGCTGTTTCAGATATAGAAGGAAATCTCCCCATAGGGAGCAAATTAATTGGATGGGAAATTTTGAGGTAAAAAGAAGTTTATTCTCTAAACCTTTAAAAAAAATGCAAGAAAATAAGATTAAATACGTATATAAAACATTTTAATTTTGTGTTTGTCTTTTATTAATGTCCTGTACTTAGCTTTTGCAACTTTTTCTCTCAGAAATGTGTACTTTCTTTGTATTAAGAATGTAATACACCCATTTCACCCCTGTACTAGAGTTGTCTTTAGTTTTCTGGCACTCGTATTTATGACTACATTTCAACGGTTTCTCTGAGGTAAAAACACAAATTATATTTTCAGCTGTCCAAGGCCTAGATTTGGAGTTTGGCGGTAGAAGGGCTGTTAACGCTCCGCGGGTTTTTTTCTGGCTGCACCATAAATTTAACTCTGGTATCGAGAGTTCAAACAAATGCTGCGTTAGGCTCCAAAAAAGGAGCGTAGAGCATTTTTACCGCAAATGCAACTCTCGATACCAGAGTTGCTTACGGATGCGGCCAGCCTCAAAAACGTGCTCGTGCACGATTCCCCCATAGGAAACAATGGGGCTGTTTGAGCTGAAAAAAACCTAACACCTGCAAAAAAGCAGCGTTCAGCTCCTAACGCAGCCCCATTGTTTCCTATGGGGAAACACTTCCTACGTCTGCACCTAACACTCTAACATGTACCCCGAGTCTAAACACCCCTAACCTTACACTTATTAACCCCTATTCTGCCGCCCCCGCTATCGCTGACCCCTGCATATTTTTTTTAACCCCTAATCTGCCGCTCCGTAAACCGCCGCAACCTACGTTATCCCTATGTACCCCTAATCTGCTGCCCTAACATCGCCGACCCCTATATTATATTTATTAACCCCTAATCTGCCCCCCTCAACGTCGCCTCCACCTGCCTACACTTATTAACCTCTAATCTGCCGACCGGACCTGAGCGCTACTATAATAAAGTTATTAACCCCTAATCCGCCTCACTAACCCTATCATAAATAGTATTAACCCCTAATCTGCCCTCCCTAACATCGCCGACACCTACCTTCAATTATTAACCCCTAATCTGCCGAGCGGACCTCACCGCTATTCTAATAAATGTATTAACCCCTAAAGCTAAGTCTAACCCTAACACTAACACCCCCCTAACTTAAATATAATTTACATCTAACGAAATAAATTAACTCTTATTAAATAACTTATTCCTATTTAAAGCTAAATACTTACCTGTAAAATAAATCCTAATATAGCTACAATATAAATTATAATTATATTATAGCTATTTTAGGATTAATATTTATTTTACAGGCAACTTTGTAATTATTTTAACCAGGTACAATAGCTATTAAATAGTTAAGAACTATTTAATAGTTACCTAGTTAAAATAATAACAAATTTACCTGTAAAATAAATCCTAACCTAAGATATAATTAAACCTAACACTACCCTATCAATAAATTAATTAAATAAACTACCTACAATTACCTACAATTAACCTAACACTACACTATCAATAAATTAATTAAACACAATTCCTACAAATAAATACAATTAAATAAACTAGCTAAAGTACAAAAAATAAAAAAGAACTAAGTTACAAAAAATAAAAAAATATTTACAAACATAAGAAAAATATTACAACAATTTTAAACTAATTACACCTACTCTAAGCCCCCCTAATAAAATAACAAAGCCCCCCAAAATAAAAAATTCCCTACCCTATTCTAAATTAAAAAAGTTACAAGCTCTTTTACCTTACCAGCCCTGAACAGGGCCCTTTGCGGGGCATGCCCCAAGAATTTCAGCTCTTTTGCCTGTAAAAAAAAACATACAATACCCCCCCCCCCAACATTACAACCCACCACCCACATACCCCTAATCTAACCCAAACCCCCCTTAAAGAAACCTAACACTAAGCCCCTGAAGATCTTCCTACCTTGTCTTCACCATCCAGGTATCACCGATCCGTCCTGGCTCCAACATCTTCATCCAACCCAAGCGGGGGTTGGCGATCCATCATCCGGTGGCTAAAGAGGTCCAGAAGAGGCTCCAAAGTCTTCCTCCTATCCGGCAAGAAGAGGACATCCGGACCGGCAAACATCTTCTCCAAGCGGCATCTTCGATCTTCTTCCATCCGGTGCGGAGCGGGTCCATCTTGAAGCAGGCGACGCGGATCCATCCTCTTCTTCCGTTGTCTCCCGACGAATGACGGTTCCTTTAAGGGACGTCATCCAAGATGGCGTCCCTCGAATTCCGATTGGCTGATAGGATTCTATCAGCCAATCGGAATTAAGGTAGGAATTTTCTGATTGGCTGATGGAATCAGCCAATCAGAATCAAGTTCAATCCGATTGGCTGATCCAATCAGCCAATCAGATTGAGCTCGCATTCTATTGGCTGTTCCGATCAGCCAATAGAATGCGAGCTCAATCTGATTGGCTGATTGGATCAGCCAATCGGATTGAACTTGATTCTGATTGGCTGATTCCATCAGCCAATCAGAAAATTCCTACCTTAATTCCGATTGGCTGATAGAATCCTATCAGCCAATCGGAATTCGAGGGACGCCATCTTGGATGATGTCCCTTAAAGGAACCGTCATTAGTCGGGAGACAACGGAAGAAGAGGATGGATCCGCGTCGCCTGCTTCAAGATGGACCCGCTCCGCACCGGATGGAAGAAGATCGAAGATGCCGCTTGGAGAAGATGTTTGCCGGTCCGGATGTCCTCTTCTTGCCGGATAGGAGGAAGACTTTGGAGCCTCTTCTGGACCTCTTCAGCCACCGGATGATGGATCGCCAACCCCCGCTTGGGTTGGATGAAGATGTTGGAGCCAGGACGGATCGGTGATACCTGGATGGTGAAGACAAGGTAGGAAGATCTTCAGGGGCTTAGTGTTAGGTTTCTTTAAGGGGGGTTTGGGTTAGATTAGGGGTATGTGGGTGGTGGGTTGTAATGTTGGGGGGGGGGTATTGTATGTTTTTTTTTACAGGCAAAAGAGCTGAAATTCTTGGGGCATGCCCCGCAAAGGGCCCTGTTCAGGGCTGGTAAGGTAAAAGAGCTTGTAACTTTTTTAATTTAGAATAGGGTAGGGAATTTTTTATTTTGGGGGGCTTTGTTATTTTATTAGGGGGCTTAGAGTAGGTGTAATTAGTTTAAAATTGTTGTAATATTTTTATTATGTTTGTAAATATTTTTTTATTTTTTGTAACTTAGTTCTTTTTTATTTTTTGTACTTTAGCTAGTTTATTTAATTGTATTTATTTGTAGGAATTGTGTTTAATTAATTTATTGATAGTGTAGTGTTAGGTTAATTGTAGGTAATTGTAGGTAGTTTATTTAATTAATTTATTGATAGGGTAGTGTTAGGTTTAATTATATCTTAGGTTAGGATTTATTTTACAGGTAAATTTGTTATTATTTTAACTAGGTAACTATTAAATAGTTCTTAACTATTTAATAGCTATTGTACCTGGTTAAAATAATTACAAAGTTGCCTGTAAAATAAATATTAATCCTAAAATAGCTATAATATAATTATAATTTATATTGTAGCTATATTAGGATTTATTTTACAGGTAAGTATTTAGCTTTAAATAGGAATCATTTATTTAATAAGAGTTAATTTATTTCGTTAGATGTAAATTATATTTAACTTAGGGGGGTGTTAGTGTTAGGGTTAGACTTAGCTTTAGGGGTTAATCCATTTATTATAGTAGCGATGAGCTCCGGTCGTCAGATTAGGGGTTAATAATTGAAGGTAGGTGTCGGCGATGTTAGGGAGGGCAGATTAGGGGTTAATACTATTTATGATAGGGTTAGTGAGGCGGGTTAGGGGTTAATAACTTTATTATAGTAGCGGTGCGGTCCGCTCGGCAGATTAGGGGTTAATAAGTGTAGGCAGGTGGAGGCGACGTTGAGGGGGCAGATTAGGGGTTAATAAATATAATATAGGGGTCGGCGGTGTTAGGGGCAGCAGATTAGGGGTACATAGGGATAACGTAGGTGGCGGCGCTTTGCGGTCGGCAGATTAGGGGTTAATTATTTTAAGTAGCTGGCGGCGATGTTGTGGGGGGCAGGTTAGGGGTTAATAAATGTAATACAGGGGTCGGCGGGGTTAGGGGCAGCAGATTAGGGGTACATAAGTATAACGTAGGTGGCGGTCGGCAGATTAGGGGTTAAAATATTTTAATCGAGTGGCGGCGATGTGGGGGGAGCTCGGTTTAGGGGTACATAGGTAGTTTATGGGTGTTAGTGTACTTTAGGGTACAGTAGTTAAGAGCTTTATGAACCGGCGTTAGCCAGAAAGCTCTTAACTCCTGCTATTTTCAGGCGGCTGGAGTTTTGTCGTTAGAGCTCTAACGCTCACTTCAGAAACGACTCTAAATACCGGCGTTAGGAAGATCCCATTGAAAAGATAGGATACGCAAATGGCGTAGGGGGATCTGCGGTATGGAAAAGTCGCGGCTGAAAAGTGAGCGTTAGACCCTTTAATCACTGACTCCAAATACCAGCGGGCGGCCAAAACCAGCGTTAGGAGCCTCTAACGCTGGTTTTGACGGCTACCGCCGAACTCCAAATCTAGGCCCAAGTATTCTTTAGAAAATTACTTTAATTTGCAGAAATACCATGATACGAAAATTAAGACCACCATATAAATTGCAAAAACAAAGATAGATTTTTGTTCTGTCATTTTCTATGCCGTATTTTGTGGAGAAACCTCACTGATGTTGTTCCATATGCCTATAGATATGTACGGTGATCTCCTAAAAATGACAGGGTATGAAACTTGACATTGGAAAGGAAGGCTTCCCTGTTTCCAAGCTTCGGCCTCATAACTTTTTATGTTTTATTGGGGGGGGGGGGGGCTAGGAGCTCTAAAGTGACCACTCTCCCACATCATATGATGCTGCACAGGTGCTTAATTTGTGACAAAATAAATTAGAGGTGTTTGTGACCCCCCTACATAGGATAATTCCCTTTTTCAGTGACCTCCTTCTTCTCTTAGAAATTAGAGTATACATAGAGTATCTATAACATTCCTCATTCTCCAAAAGTAGAAATTACCTAGTTTCAAGTAGGGTAGAAGTCCACCATTTTTAATGGGGAAACAGATGGCTATACTTTTAAAAGAGGATGTTCTCTCCTTTCACTTGTCCCTCCCTCTTTTACAAACAGAGTAGAGCTAAGGGTTGCGAAAAGTCTTCAGAGTAAACAGCACTTTTTTTTTTTTACAAAAATCTCCTTAATCTTACTTAGAATTGAGGGGTTGTCCCTCTGCTGCCAGTTCCCTAAGAAGGAAATTCATGGACTTCGTTGTTCCCTGGGACATTATTATGCATGCTTATGGTGATGTCACTGGGATTCCTACTGCAGTTGGTGATGGGAAAGGAGACGGCAGTGCAGGAGGTCCCCAGCTTAAAAGAAGACCCCGCTGGAGGACAAACGTGTGTAGTCTTTTGCACTCTAGCGTTTAAAGTATTTGAGATAAGCTACCAAGAAATGTAATGTACCTTTAAAGAGAAACAAAAAATAATTTGTGCAGTGCTGCCTACAATATATTATGGTGTAATCTATCATATATCATAAGATCATATATATGATATATAAGATCCAAATGTTTTAAATAATTTATAAAATCACAGAACTGTAGTAACATTGGGTGCTAAAAACAATCCTCAATAGAGGAACTGTAGCTCCTACGCAGACATGTTTTGTTTACATGCGCACTTGGTCACATGCGCACAATATGCGTCTAATATGTGTACAAGATCCAAATTTATTAAGTAATTTAAAAATATCAAAGAACTGAAGTAACATTGGGTGCTAAAAACAAAACAGCCAAAGCAGTAAACAGAGATGGTATTTTACCGACATGACCAGCATTTTTAAAGGGACACTAAACCCAATTTGTTCCTTTAATGATTTAGATACAGCATGCAATTTGAAGCAACTTTCTAATTTACTCATATTATAAAAATTTTTTCGTTCTCTTGCTATCTTTATTAAAAAGAAGAATGTAAAGCTTAGGAGCCGGGCCATTTTTGGTTCAGAACCTGGGTTATGCTTGCTTATTGGTGGTTAAATGTAGCCACCAATAAGCAAGCGCTATCCAGGGTGCTGAACCTAAAATGAATCTGAATCATGAAAGTTTAATTTTGACTAGACTATCCAGTTTTTTAAATAAAGATAGCAAGAGAACAAAGAACATTTTATAATTGGAGTAAATTAGAAAGTTGCTTAAAATTGTATGCTCTATCTATCTGAATCATGAAAGAAAAAAAAATGGATTTAGTGTCCCTTTAAGGTTCAGGTCAAAGTTGAAAATAAAGAATAAATATAGAAATAAAGATGCTATCATGGTCAAACCTCTTCTAAGTGCACTGGGATCTGATTATAAACCAATGGCCATTTAAAATCAGTCCTAGCAGCTTAAAGTGACAGTCTACACCAGAATTGTTATTGTTTTAAAAGATAGATAATCCCTTTATTACCCATTTCCCAGTTTTGCATAACTAACACATTTATAATAATATACTTTTAACCTCTGTGATTATCTTGTATCTAAGCCTCTGCAAACTGCCCCTTTTTTCAGTTCTTTTGACAGACTTGCAGTCTAGCCAATCAGTGCCTGCTCCCAGATAACTTCTCGTGCACGAGCACAGTGTTATCTAAATGAAATACGTGAACTAACACCCTCTAGTGGTGAAAATCTGTTAAAATGCAATCTGAAAGAGGTGGGCTTCAAGGTCTAAGAAATTAGCATATGAACCTCCTAGGTTAAGCTTTAAACTAAGAATACCAAGAAAACAAAGCAAAATTGGTGATAAAAGTAAATTGGAAATTTTTTTAAAATTACATGCTCTATCTGAATCATGAAAGTTTATTTTGGCCTAGACTGTCCCTTTAAGCTCCTGATTTATGCTGAATAAATGTTATGCAAATGCATGCTAATGAACATGGCCAGTATTTTTTTCTAGAAAAATTTGCAACACCATCAGTAGAGAAACTTTGTCTCCTACACATATGTATTTCATGTGCATGTGACTAAGTTGTCATAAAATGTGGGTTTGAAAGATTAAGGAATTAAAGGGACATGAAACCCAAAAATTTTCCTTTATGATTCAGATAGAGAATACAATTTCACACAACTTTTCAATTTACTTCTATTATTTAATTTGCTTCTTACTCTTGTTATCCTTTGCTGAAATGTTTATCTAGGAAAGTTCATGTGCAGATGAGAACCTAGGTTCTAGTTGTTGATTGGTGGCTGCATATATAAACTGATTGTCATTGGCTCACCCATGTGTTCAGTTAGAAACCAGTAGTATATTGCTGCTCATTCAACAAAGCATACCAAGAGAATAAAACAGATTAAATAATAGAAGTAAATTAGAAAGTTGTTAAAATTGTATTCTCTATCTGAATCATGAAAGAAATGTTTTGGGTTTCATGTCCCTTTAAGGACTCCTTTGCTGCCATTTACTATGAAAACCATATAAAATTACACAAAAATGTATTTATTTATTTTTTCTTATATTTTATACAGTGGTGTTTTCCCCTCATTATGGTATTTATAAAAACTAAAGTTAATTCTAAAAATTATTGCTCTGCTGAAAAAAATGAAGTATTATTTTGTGTTGGTACCTGACAGGAAAAAACAACAAAAAGCAGCTCTAACGCAGGGGTGTGAAAATGACTCAGCAGTCATTTACAGGACAAGTTAACGTAGTAGATTTGCATAATAAACAAATGCATAATAAAAAGACAATGCAATACAATTTAGTCTTACCTTCAAATAAGTAGCAGATTTTTTTCTGACAAATTTATAAGATATGTCTATTTTCACTCCTGTATCATGTGACAGCCATCAACCAATCACAAATACATATATATATTCTGTGAATTATTGCACAAGCTCGGAGCTGGTGAGTCAAAAAGTGTAACTATAAAAACAATGGAACTAAATTGGAAAGCTGTTTAAAATTGCATGCTCTATCTGAATCATGAAAGTTTAATTTTGCCTTCAGTGACCCTTTAAGTACAAATTATAAATAATGGTTCCCATCAGCTAGCTCCCAGTAGTGCATTGCTTCTCCCGAAACCAATTAGATTAAAAGAAATCAGTTGGAAAATTATTTAAAATAGCATGCTCTATCTGAATTATAAAAGAACATTTTTGGATTTCAAATCCCTTTAATGTATCCATTTTGAGAGTAGATTCTCTAAATCAGGAACATGTGAAAACCTTTTTTTAGTATATTTTATTGTTGTCTCCCTTGATTATGCTTGCTAGCTGGTTTGTGCACTGATCTAAGCAATCACTGTGTACAATGTATTTGGGTCAGGCAATTTGCAGCATCTTAGTGGCACAGTAAATTCGTTTTTTCTTTGTTACAGATAGGAGGATATTTTTTTAAATGCATAATTTTTGTGAGACAGATACTTCTGTACTTTCTAGACATCGCGCTGTCAATAAAACACCTTGAGATTGTAATATACAAGTAAGAAAACGTTGTAATATTCAGTATACTATTATTATTATTTTTACCCCTTTTTCCTGAAAATTGTTTTTCCAGTTATGAAAACAGGAAGTACTCACTGCAGTCTTTGCAAACCTAATCCTACTGAATATCAGCCCCTAACTGGCTTCAGCAGTGGTGATAATATCAGAAAACATTTTGCTGGGACGTGTGACTAGGGCTTCTGTTTAATGATTTAAAGCCCAGTATTTAAAAATAATCTTAAAAACAGGGGCACTTTAAGTCATTAAACTTTACGACGCTTCTTTTTTAAAATACTTACCAGTTTGGTATGTAAACATACCGCCGTTCCTCCACCCGCATCTCCTTCTGTATTTAGCATATCAATGACGAATCCGGCTTCCTCCAATCGTTGCTTGCTGAGCTTTTCTCAAAACACTCAAAATACTTATAACTCTAATAGAAAAACACATGCATATGAAAATATAGACGACTGTAAGATGCTATATGCAGAAAGCAGCATAATGCGATTTAAATTGGCTGTAGGATTTAATTTTTAAAGTACGCCCTCCACTCACTGCTAGCTGCGCTCCACGGAGTGAAGTGTCCCTTTCTAGCACGCTTCATTACTTTCAATAAAGAGACATCTTGCGACCTGCAGGAACTACCTTTTTACGATAATTCCATCTGGGCAGCCCCTACGTAGGATGGAGTGAAAAAACACGTCTGAACTGGCAAAGTTTAGGTCATTAGGCCCTTAGAGAGAACAGTGGAAAATGAACATTTTAGTACCTCTCTTTTACAGACCCCACTGGGAGCATTATTTTATCTAAACCTTATTGTTTACATGTTTTTGTAACCAGATCGTAAGTACAGAAATGATCAGTATAGGTGAAAATACAGTAGGCAAACTCAACTATTTCAAGTGAGAAAACAAAGGCAAAGGAGCTATTTGTAAACAATATTTAACACTCCATTAAGTGAAATGGATAATTAAAAGAAAATTAAAGGGAAGAATATACTAAGATACTCTGGGGGGTAGTTATCAAGCCGTCAACCTCAAATACTCTGGAATTCCGCAGCGTATTTGTGGCGAGGCTGATACGCCTTAGTTATCAAAGGCTCGAGACCGGCAAAAGTAGAATTTTGTGACGTAAGCTTCGATCCGCCGGACTCAGTCCGACACAGATCGATTCTTACGTCACTCCAGATGTTCCGCACACAAGTGCAGCACATTCTAACTACTTTTGCTAGTTATCAAAAAACTAGCAGGTACGCTCGGCACTTTTACGGCCCAGCGTACCTGGTTTTCAAACCGCCACCCCTGGAGGTGGCGGATCCCATAGGAATCAATGGGAGTCTGACCATAGCGAAAGTACAAGTTCGCTGCTGACAGACATCCCATTGATTCCTATGGGAGCTGTCTACACCTAACACCCTAACATGTACCCCGAGTCTAAACACCACTAATCTGTCCCCCCCCTACACCGCCGCAACTAAATAAAGTTATTACCCCCTAAACTCCCTGAACCCTCCGCAACCTATATTAAATGTATTAACCCCTATCCTGCCCCCCCTACACCGTCGCCACCTATAATAAATTTAATAACCCCTAATCTGCCCCCCCTACACCGTCGCCACCTATAATAAATTTATTAACCCCTATCCTGCCCCCCACTACGCCGCCGCCACTGTAATAAAATTATTAACCCCTAAACCTAAGTCTAACCCTAACCCTAACGCCCCCCTAACTTAAATATTAATTAAATAAATCTAAATAAATTAACTCTTATTAACTAAATGAATCCTAATTAAAACTAAATACTTACCTTTAAAATAAACCCTAATATAGCTACGATATAAATAATAATTATATTCTAGCTATCTTAGGATTTATTTTTATTTTACAGGTACCTTTCAATTTATTTTAACTAGGTACAATAGCTATTAAATAGTTATTAACTATTTAATAGCTTACCTAGCTAAAAGAAACTGAAATTTACCTGTAAAATAAATCCTAACCTAAGTTACAATTACACCTAACACTACACTATACTTTAATAAATTATTCCTATTTAAAAATAAATACTTACCTGTAAAATAAACCCTAAGATAGCTACAATATAATTAATAATTATATTGTAGCTATCTTAGGATTTATATTTATTTTACAGGTAACTTTGTATTTATTTTAGCTAGTTAGAATAGTTATTAAATAGTTATTAACTATTTAATAACTACCTAGCTAAAAGAAATACAAAATTACCTGTAAAATAAATCCTAACCTAAGTTACAATTAAACCTAATACTACACTATCATTAAATTAATTAAATAAACTACCTACAAATAACTACAATTAAATACAATTACATAAACTAACTAAAGTACAAAAAATAAAAAAAGCTAAGTTACAAAAAATAAAAAAATAAGTTACAAACATGTTAAAAATATTACAACAATTTTAAGCTACTTACACCTAATCTAAGCCCCCTAATAAAATAACAAACCCCCCCAAAATAAAAAAATGCCCTACC
The DNA here is from genome assembly GCF_027579735.1 of Bombina bombina. Lineage (NCBI taxonomy): Eukaryota > Metazoa > Chordata > Amphibia > Anura > Bombinatoridae > Bombina > Bombina bombina. The sequence continues at coordinate 637,925,746 of NC_069502.1, forward strand.
CTATTCTAAATTAAATAAAGTTACCAGCCCTTAAAAGGGCCATTTGTGGGGGCATGCCCCAAAGAAAACAGCTCTTTTGCCTGTAAAAGAAAAATACAACCCCCCCCAACATTAAAACCCACCACCCACATACCCCTAATCTAACCCAAACCCCCCTTACAAAAACCTAACACTAATCCCCTGAAGATCATCCTACCTTGTCTTCACTCAGCCGAGCAGCGATGGAACCGAAGTGGACATACGGAGCGGAAGAAGTTAATCCTCCAAGCGGCGCTGAAGAAATCTTCCATCCGATGAAGTCATCATCCAGGCGGCGCTGAAGTAAAGTCTTCGATCCGGCCGATGTCATCTTCAAAGAGGCGCTGAAGAGGTCTTCTATCCGGGCGATGTCATCTTCCAAGCCGGGTCTTGAATCTTCCTCCCGCCGACGCGGAACCTCCTTCTTCACCGACGGACTACGACGAATGAAGGCTCCTTTAAGGGACGTCATCCAAGATGGCGTCCCCTCAATTCCGATTGGCTGATAGGATTCTATCAGCCAATCGGAATTAAGGTAGGAATATTCTGATTGGCTGATGGAGTCAGCCAATCAGAATCAAGTTCAATCCGATTGGCTGATCCGATCAGCCAATCAGATTGAGCTCGCATTCTATTGGCTGATCGGAACAGCCAATAGAATGCGAGCTCAATCTGATTGGCTGATTCCATCAGCCAATCAGATTTTTCCTACCTTAATTCTGATTGGCTGATAGAATCCTATCAGCCAATCGGAATTGAGGGGACGCCATCTTGGATGACGTCCCTTAAAGGAGCCTTCATTCGCCGTAGTCCATCAGTGAAGAAGGAGGTTCCGCGTCGGCGGGAGGAAGATTCAAGACCCGGCTTGGAAGATGACATCGCCCGGATAGAAGACCTCTTCAGCGCCTCTTTGAAGATGACATCGGCCGTATCGAAGACTTTTCTTCAGCGCCGCCTGGATGATGACTTCATCGGATGGAAGATTTCTTCAGCGCCGCTTGGAGGATTAACTTCTTCCGCTCCGGATGTCCACTTCGGTTCCATCGCTGCTCGGCTGAGTGAAGACAAGGTAGGATGATCTTCAGGGGATTAGTGTTAGGTTTTTGTAAGGGGGGTTTGGGTTAGATTAGGGGTATGTGGGTGGTGGGTTTTAATGTTGGGGGGGTTGTATTTTTCTTTTACAGGCAAAAGAGCTGTTTTCTTTGGGGCATGCCCCCACAAATGGCCCTTTTAAGGGCTGGTAAGGTAAAAGAGCTTTGAACTTTATTTCATTTAGAATAGGGTAGGGCATTTTTTTATTTTTGGGGGGGGGGGGTTGTTATTTTATTAGGGGCCTTAGATTAGGTGTAAGTAGCTTAAAATTGTTTTAACATGTTTGTAACTTATTTTTTTATTTTTTGTAACTTAGCTTTTTTTAATTTTTGTACTTTAGTTAGTTTATGTAATTGTATTTAATTGTAGTTATTTGTAGGTAGTTTATTTAATTAATTTAATGATAGTGTAGTATTAGGTTTAATTGTAACTTAGGTTAGGATTTATTTTACAGGTAATTTTGTATTTCTTTTAGCTAGGTAGTTATTAAATAGTTAATAACTATTTAATAACTATTCTAACTAGCTAAAATAAATACAAAGTTACCTGTAAAATAAATATAAATCCTAAGATAGCTACAATATAATTATTAATTATATTGTAGCTATCTTAGGGTTTATTTTACAGGTAAGTATTTATTTTTAAATAGGAATAATTTATTAAAGTATAGTGTAGTGTTAGGTGTAATTGTAACTTAGGTTAGGATTTATTTTACAGGCAAATTTCAGTTTCTTTTAGCTAGGTAAGCTATTAAATAGTTAATAACTATTTAATAGCTATTGTACCTAGTTAAAATAAATTGAAAGGTACCTGTAAAATAAAAATACATCCTAATATAGCTAGAATATAATTATTATTTATATTGTAGCTATATTAGGGTTTATTTTAAAGGTAAGTATTTAGTTTTAAATAGGATTCATTTAGTTAATAAGAGTTAATTTATTTAGATTTATTTAATTAATATTTAAGTTAGGGGGGCGTTAGGGTCAGGGTTAGACTTAGGTTTAGGGGTTAATAATTTTATTACAGTGGCGGCGGCGTAGTGGGGGGCAGGATAGGGGTTAATAAATTTATTATAGGGGCGACGGTGTAGGGGAGGCAGATTAGGGGTTAATAAATTTATTATAGGTGACGACGGTGTAGGGGGGGGCAGGATAGGGGTTAATAGGTTTAATATAGGTTGCGGCGGGTTCAGGGAGCGGCGGTTTAGGGGTTAAACTATTTATTTAGTTGCGGAGAGGTGCGGGATCAGCAGGATAGGGGTTAATAACTTTATAGTAGAGGGCGACGGTGTAGGGGGGGCAGGATAGGGGTTACTAGGTATACTGTAGGTGGCAGCGGTGTCCGGGAGTGGCGGTTTAGGGGTTAATACATTTATAAGAGTTGCGGCAGGGTCTAGGAGCGGCGGTTTAGGGGTTAGTAACTTTATTTAGTTGCGGGAGGCTCCGGGGGCGCCGGTATAGGGATAGAACAGTGTAGTTTAGTGTGGGTTCTTAGTGACAGGCTAGCAATAAAGCTGGGAAAAAGCCGAAGAGCAGCGAGATCGGATGAGTGATAACTCTCACAGTCCGCTGCTCATCGCCCCGCGGCTTTTTGACAGCTTTATTTGATAACTTAGGCGTATTTTTTCAGGTCCGCGGCGGCGATGTGAGGCGAGCTTAGGCGGGCGTATTGGGCCGGCGAAGCCAGAAAAGTAGACGGCTTGATAACTACCCCCCTCTGTCCCTTTTAAGTCCTGGTTTGTACACAGACATGAACTTCCTTTCTGGTTTAACAATAAAAATAAACAACTTTAAAATAAACAATAAATATATTTAACATATTCTCATTAGTTGCCTTTCATATGCATTTTTTTAGAGGTTTAGAGTTGAGTACTTGGAGCGTGGGAGTGTGAGACAAGTTGAATTTTCAAAGGAATTTGAAGGGACATTAAACAGTCATGAAACCCAAAATATTTCTTTTGTGATTCAGACAGAGTATACAGTTTAAAAAAAATAGTTATTTCTGCATGCTCTAATTTTCAGCTAGATCACAAGTGGCGCGCTCAAGTGATAAATTCAATAGAAGTAAGCTTTTTTGAGTGCGTTGGGTAGCGCATGTATTACCAGTCGAAAGGAAAAAGTGTTTGCAGAAGTGCTAACCCGTCAAGCGCAACAAGCCCAACTTCGAATATCTCAACCACGTTAACGTATTCCCCCATAGACTTTAATGGAGCTCGAAAAGTGGAAAAAACCTAACACCCTTACTGCGTTCAAACCGCATTGCATTTTCTCAAGTGCGCTAATCCAACATTTAATATTAATATTTCACATTCCAATGTTCTTCACATAGCGGAATATGTTCTATTTATTAATAAATACATATTTTTATATATATATATATATATATATATATATATTTTTTTTTTTTTTTTGGTAAAATATATATCTATACCTATATATCTATATGATTATACATAGGTAAATATGTAGTTAAACACTTTATTAAATATGAATATTGCATATATATGATTTTTCATGATTTCAGCTACTTGACTGCAAAGGGCTCCAATGCATATATATATATATATATATATATATATATATATATAAACAAAAGAGTGGATAAAGGATCCCCTCTGAAGAATACACATATAGCATTTAAAAAGTCAGGATGAACTCATTGAAGAGGGATAAGCACCAAATATGCCAAAGGCAACAAAAGGACACTCAAGAAAATCTAAAACGTAACTTTTATGAAAACGCAAAATAAAAACTGGCAAAATTAATTAAAACCACAACTAGTGATTAGGATGCAAACTGAAAACAGTACACTTAATAGCTATTACCAAGGAGGGGCTAAATGAGGCCATGAAGGGGTTAAATAATGTGTCAGTATGATTGGTGTACACTGAGTTTTACGTTTTTTTTGTTTCTATATGATTATTAATACACAGCACCTCCCACTAATTCCACTTGCCTATTGGCTTTGATTTAGTGAAGAAGTCTCTATTATATAAGGAGTAGTGCCATTGGTTATCATACCTTTCTAGCACTTATATATATGTCTACATATGTATTTATGTGTTTATATGTGCATATACATGTGTAAATACATATATACACATATAAATACATAATTACATATGTACACACATATAAATATATATATATACACACACACACATACTGTACATACATAGACAGACATATTTAGACATGTATAGGTATGTATCTCGCTTTGCCTGCCTTTTTTTCTAACACCTGAGACCTCATATCTTTGAGCCCTTATAACTTTTTATGCAATTTGTTTTTAATTTTTTTTAATTAGATAGTGTTATTATGAGTGTAACTGTACTTTTACATATATTTTTATGTGTTTTGTGCATCTTTTTAGTTGAGTGTAACAGTTAACCAGAGCTATCCCTACATATGTTAAACAAAGTGTTTACTTTCAATTTGTAACGCACGCTACTTCGGACACACACAAAGAGCCGCAATAAATCCCTTAGTTAACGTGCCACTCATAAGCTAGTCCTTTGTGTTCCATATCCCTTTAAACTCCAAATGTAATTTCCTATAAATTAAATAAATTAATTAATGAAAATAAAACTGCACTGCAATATGTTTATTATTTTGATGTGCTAATTTATTTTCCTTAAAGGGACACTAAACCCAAAACATTTCTTTCATGATTCAGATAGAACATGAAATTTTAAGCAACTTTCTAATTTACTCCTATTATCAAATTTTCTTCATTCTCTTGGTATCTTTATTTGAAATGCAAGAATGTAAGTTTAGATGCCTGCCCATTTTTGGTGAACAACCTGGGTTGTCCTTGCTGATTGGTGGATAAATTCATCCACCAATAAAAATGTGCTGTCCAGAGTACTGAACCATAAAAAAGCTTAGATTCCTTCTTTTTCAAATAAAGATAGAAAGAGAACGAAGAAAAATTGTTAATAGGAGTAAATTAGAAAGTTTCTTAAAATTGCATGCTCTATCTGAATCACAAAAGAAAAAAATTGGGTTCAGTGTCCCTTTAAAGAGATATGAAATAAAAAATATATATATTTTGTGATTCACACAGAGCATACAATTTAAAAAAAAGTTTCAATTTGTAACGCACGCTACTTCGGACACACACAAAGAGCCGCAATAAATCCCTTAGTTAACGTGCCACTCATAAGCTAGTCCTTTGTGTTCCATATCCCTTTAAACTCCAAATGTAATTTCCTATAAATTAAATAAATTAATTAATGAAAATAAAACTGCACTGCAATATGTTTATTATTTTGATGTGCTAATTTATTTTCCTTAAAGGGACACTAAACCCAAAACATTTCTTTCATGATTCAGATAGAACATGAAATTTTAAGCAACTTTCTAATTTACTCCTATTATCAAATTTTCTTCATTCTCTTGGTATCTTTATTTGAAATGCAAGAATGTAAGTTTAGATGCCTGCCCATTTTTGGTGAACAACCTGGGTTGTCCTTGCTGATTGGTGGATAAATTCATCCACCAATAAAAATGTGCTGTCCAGAGTACTGAACCATAAAAAAGCTTAGATTCCTTCTTTTTCAAATAAAGATAGAAAGAGAACAAAGAAAAATTGTTAATAGGAGTAAATTAGAAAGTTTCTTAAAATTGCATGCTCTATCTGAATCACAAAAGAAAAAAATTGGGTTCAGTGTCCCTTTAAAGAGATATGAAATAAAAAATATATATATTTTGTGATTCACACAGAGCATACAATTTAAAAAAAAGTTTCCATTTTACTTCATTCCCATGAGTTGAAGAGATACCTAGGTAGGCATATGAGCACTACATGGCAGGAAAGAGAGCTGCCATCTACTGTTCTTGCAAATGGATAACATTGTTGCAAAACTGGTGCTAGATTTTGCTCCAGAAATGGGCCGGCTACTAAACATATGTCCCTGCGTTTCAACAAAACAGAACAAAGAAAAATTGATTATAGAAGTAAATTTGAAAGTTGTATAAAATTGCATGCTCTGTCTGAATCATGAAATAAATATTTTGGGTTTCATATCCCTTTAATTAATATTGAATACAATTTTGCTCCACCACTCTTTTTTTCCCAACAACCACAAAAATCATTAATTACGTTTACTGCTGTTAATGACAGTATTTTATGTTTGTCCATGAACATTGTCATTCCCCTTTTTAGCATTAATTTGTAACACTAGCAACCCTGCAATGCTACTGTGTGTTTAACCCCCACAAATGTGTTAAACACATAGTTAAATTAGAACTGCTTATTGGGATCATGTCAGTTTCTGCTTGGGACCAACAGTTTTCTGTAGTTTCCCACCAGTACTTTAACCACGTGTTTGACAACTTGGAAGGTGTTAAAGTGAATGAATTCTTGCATGCACTAGATGGCTATTTAGATCTAAACATGAAGACGGGATTGATGCGGACAGTTTGAAGTAGTCATGTTCCATAGATCAATATTCAGATAGTAAGGGCTCGATTTATCAAGTCCTTCGTCGTTTTCATAAGAGAACCTACAGTCAGTATTTATCAAGTGCCGGTCATCAGACCGCTGCTTCCAATACCTCTTCTCCACCTTTTAGGTTGAGAATTTCAATCTTCCCAGTCTCATCCAACCGGGCAGATTGACAGCTCCTGCCTGTAGATGATTGGTTGTGCGCAGGTAGGGGGTGGCAATGCACAAGAGTGCAAAATAGCGCACTTGTGCAATGCTAATTTCTGGCAGCAGACTGCTGCCCGCCAGAGGTGAGCTGGGGTTGACAGGGTCAGATATGTATGCCCCTGTCCGCCAACATTTGATAAATCAAGCCCTAAGGGGCCGATTGATCAAATATCTGTCCGACATGATCCACTCAGTGGATTTAACATTGCACAAGCAGTTCTGGTGAACTGCTTGTGCAATGCCGCCCCCTGCAGATTCGCAGGCAATCGGACACTAGGGCGGATTGATGTCCGCAGCCTCAGAGGCGGCGGACCAGTTAAGGAGCAGCGGTCTTAAGACCATTGCTTCTTAATTGCTATTTTCGGCGAGCCTGAAGTCTCGCGCGGAAACAGGGGCATCAGGGGCCATTCGGCCTTAGATAAATCGGCCCCTAAGTATGCACTAAAACTTTGTATTTTGGTTTAATAAAAAATAGAAACATTAATGTAAAAAAAAATGGTTAGAGCAGAATTAAAAGCATGCCATGTTTGCACTGCCTGCTGTGGAACTATATGTGTTTACCCAAAAGTTATCAATGATAAAATGGCAACTATAGCTTTAGTCTTGTTTAACATGCATGGTGACCCAAATGTGGCTTTTAATTTGCCTCCTCCCTGAACTTACTGTTTTTTAAAATATCAGTTATCACTTTTCTAGACATTCTCTCTGCTCTGTGTGAGATTTTCCCAAAACTTGCCTGACCCTGGGATAAAAAATTGGAAGCTAAGATGTAAAGTTGTTTCATCTAATTGTGACACTTTGCAAACACAGACTTGTTTTCATTGTTTTCAGTATCCTAAATAAATCTACCGATTTACTGCAATTGTTATGTTTATTTTTTAGGATTATTTTACAGATGAAAACAGCAGAGATCTTCAGAAAGATTCTCAGCAGAACTACAATCTTGAATATGCAATGGAAAATGGCACGCACACGTTTTTAAAGTTCAGCAGAGACCTGAACACCTGTGATAATAATGACAAACCTATAACGGTAAGCTTAATTTTATGTGAGTAAAATAAACCAGTGTATCAATTAAATGTACAAAATTATATTTTTTTCTTTAATTTCTGTGACACTCAAAGTTCTTGATGTGTTATAGGAAAGTACAATACGAATAATTTGGGCTTACCATCCGGAAGACATTGGACCCACAGGACTTAAATACCATGGGTCTACCAGAGGAAGAAAAAGCTTACGTTTACTAAATCCAGAGAAAAAATATTCTACATCTATGGACACCCAGTCCTTCAGTTTCACAAATCAGAACGTAAGTCTATTTCGTATGAGTTCTTTATGTAAATCATGGACCAACAAACACAGGGAAAGATTCTATCCCAGTAGAAAAGATTATTCAGTTTTTTTTTATCCTTTTTGTTTTTTAAGGCTATGTGAATTTTTTTTAGATAGGGTCTAAGATAAACGAGGAAACCTTCCAATTGTTTTGTAGCTTGTGGAGAGGTAAGTCCTTTTGTCCCTGTCTCATTTACTTATGTCCTGAAAACAGGTACTGGCCAACCTCTGTATATATTGCACAAACCTCATCCATTAAATTCAATAAGTGAAAAATAGCCTGGTAGCGCTGTTATTAAAGGGCCATGATACCCAAATGTTGAAACACTTGAAAGTGATGCAGCATCGCTGTAAAAAGCTGACTAGAAAATATAACCTGAACATCTCTATGTAAAAAAGAAAGATATTTTACCTCAAACGTTCCTCAGTAGCCACATCCCATTGTAAAGGACTACTAAGCAGCAAATCAGTATGTATGTCCCGGGACAGGCAAGGGATTGAGCCTTGTGCACTCTCATGTTATTTCCCTATTCAATTTAAGGAAGTTTACTATGAAATCTCATGAGAGTTAAGTGAAATCTCATGAGATAACATTTAAAGAGTTCATGACCTCAGCACTGTTGATGCTGATTGGCTGCTGTTCATTTCTTAATTTATTTATTTTTACCTGCAGCTGAAGTATATTTTTTTACACAGAACTTACTCTGCTGAGTTGAGGAAATTGTGAGGTAAACTATCTTCCTTTTTTACATAGAGATGCTCAGGTGATTTTTTCCTGTTAGCTTTTTACAATTATGCTGCATCAGTTTCAAGTGATTTAGCATATGAGTATTATGTCCCTTTAAGTATCAAGAATTTAGATAATGATAAAAAAAATCAAGACTGGCACATGTCATGTAAAAGGCCTTTTTTCCACAAAAACTGTAATACAGCCTCATTTGCAATCAGCATAATAGAGGTTTCTATCACTCTTTTGAACTATTATTGACCATAAAAATATATCTAAGGACGACACATTTTTTTTACATTCATGGAATTTTTAGTAGTTTAAATAGATCTGTAAAGTTCTTTCCTAACTTGCCGAACATCAAAATGCTATTTATCATATCCTGTCTTTAGCTGTCAATTTGTATTTGTTATTTATGTGTAAAGCAAATAATAAGTTTGAACTAATTTTGTCAGAAATTAGTTAATTAACTAAACAAATGTAACTTATTAACTAAGCAAGATAATGAGCTAACACAAAATATGTTTGATTGTTTAGTATAAACTCTCTTTTTTAAAACTGTACAGAACAGGAAAGCATTATGGGCATTGATTACAGCTGGGCACAGCCAAAACATGCTACATGGCCCACTTATAGGGTTGCCACCTCGGCCATGGTTTCCTGGACACTTATGAGTTACACATGCTGCAGGGTGTGCAGGGAATAACATGAATAGTGCTGTCCGGGATCACTATTTGTATTCTGTCCAGGGGTTCAATTCATGTTCCCCTCTGCACACCCCGCAGCATGTGTAACTCATAAGTGTCCAGGTAAAACATGTCAAAGGTGGCAACTCTACCCACTTAAGACTATAGCTGTTAAAATAAACGTTGATATTTTACCTGTAAAAGGTGTTATATTGCATGTTTTTAATGTATCATTGATGTCTGATTTGTTATATATAGTTTATTTGATTAAGTTCGATGCTTAGTAATAGTATCATCTTTATAAGAGCGGCATACTTGTGTTATTTAATATTTTGATTGAACTTAAAAGTATAAACAAGAGTTGATTTGGCCTCTGCTCTTGAATGTAGAGCACTTGCTGGTTAAACTGTATTGCACATTGACAACTGCAGATTGATATAAACACTCTTACTTGTTTATGACAATGGCCAGCTATCAGAATAATGCACTTATGCAGAATCCGTACAATCAGATAACAAAGCATAAATGATAAAAAAAAACTCTTTACTTTCTATGTGGCAGTGCCAGTGTAGTGAAGTAAATCAACCTTTTAGCAGGGGCATAAGCCCTCTTTATATTAAGATTTATTTCTATAAATATTACTTTTCTCAAGACAGGTTTCCGTTCCATATAAAGACACAACATACTGGTGCCAAATGTTTAAGATGCCGAGGCTTGGCAAGAAACATCACATTATTAAGGTAAGAAAATGTCCATCCATCTATTTTTTTTTATTTTTTAAATGGACATAACATAAAAATGCAAAAATTAATTGTGCTAATGTGTATGAACAAAAATGTACAATGGCTGTTAAGATATAAAGGTTTATATTTCTGTATTTTGATATATTTGGGGCATGCTCACTAGATGCAAACAACTGAAAAAATAAGTGAAGACAAGGGGCAAGATTACATATGCGGCGTTGCCCGCAAAAGCCGGCGACGTCGGTTTTTAGACCGGTTTTGCTATCACATATACGGTGCTGCATATAAAAGTGATTAACCCCTAAACCACCATCATCCCACAACACAACATACCTTAATAAACTATTAACCCCTAATCCGCCATTTACTCACATAGCAAAATACCTATTAAAACTATTAACCCCTAAACTGCCATCCACCACCAACAAAATAAACTTAATTAACCTATTAACTCCTAATCCGCCAACCCCCACAATGCAAATAACAAATTAAATTACTAAGCACCCTAAACTAACACCCCCTAAATTAACCCCAATTACATTAAAGTGATGGTAAAGTTTATCAGTTTAGTTACGCAAACTAGTTTGCCTGTCACTTTGTAAGCTTAGTGGCTAAGTTTTTAAAGCTTGTAAATTATTGACAACAAGAGATCGCAATGTTTAAAGCTTTTTCCCTTACCGCTCCTCGCTCCTCCCATCTGACACTTCCTGCTCCGATATCTATTACCCTACAGAGTGGTCCCACCCGCTCTAACCTCACAGCTATCCGCTCGCTCCCATGGAAATAATAGAAGTTTTACAATTAAACAAAGTTTGTGAGCGACTGTGGTTCTTACTTATAATGAGCAGTTTCAAAAGTAAAGTCAAGCGCTTGTCTGCATCTTTTAGAAGATGCCAATGTAATAGTAAGGGATTCCTAGCTGTAATTAGCACGCATGCGTTACACGGGTGCGCTCGCCGTTTGCAATGCGATGAGCAATGGAATAGCGCATGCACAGTTGCTTGAAGGGGCGGATGACGCAGAGTGACGGCTGCCTAACGGCCTAAATTTCAATTGATTTAGACAAAAACTTGATCGAAAGGTAAAAAAAAAAATATAAAGGGTTGAATATATGAGGTTTAGAAATTGCCTTTATAAAGGTTATGACTTGATTAAAAACCACATTTATTAAAAACTTTAATAACATTAAACATTAATTAACGGAACTTTACCATCACTTTAAATTCAAAAATACTAATTTACAATTAAAATAAAAAAACTAACATTACTTTTAAAATAAAAAATACTAAAATTAAGTTAATCTTAAATTACAAAAAATAAAAAGTCTAACATTACAGAAAATAATAAATCAAATTATCAAAAATAAAAAAAGTAAACCTAATCCCTATGAAAATATAAAAGCCCCCCAAAATAAAAACATCCCCTAATCTAATCTAAACTAATAATAGCCCTTAAAATGGCCTTTTTTAGGGCATTGCCCTAAATTAAACAGCTCTTTTACCTCTAAAAAATACTAAGTCCACCCCTAACAGTAAAACTTAAACTACCCATTTCCCTTAAATGGGCATTTGTATGGGCATTGCCCTTAAAAGGGCAGTCAGCTCTTTTACTGCCCTTAAAAGGGCATTCAACTCCTTTACAAGTGCCCATGAAATCCCTAATCTTAAAAAAATAAAAAAATAAAAATAAGCCTAAATTTAACCCCCAAATAGGTACTCACGGTTCCTGAAGTCCGGCAGTGAAGTCTTTTTCCAAGCGGCTGGCATCTTTTTCCAAACGGGACCTCTTCTTTCCTCATCCAGGATGAAGCCGACATGGAGCGGAGATGACCGCGGGCCAGGACCAGCGACAGCGGAGTCATAAAGCAGGATCCTCTTTGTATGATCGCCACCATACACTGACTATTGAATGCAAGATACCTGTTTAAATATGGGGTACCTTACATTCCTATCAGCTGAAAAAAAATCAAATCAGCCAATAGGATCAGAGCTACTCAAATCCTATTGGCTGATTTGAATTAGCCAATAGGATTTCAGTAGCTCAAATCCTATTGGCTAATTCAAATCAACCAATAGGATTTGAGTAGCTCTCATCCTATTGCCTGATTTGAATTTTTTAAGCCAATAGGAATGCAAGGTATGCTATATTTAAACCGTGGCCGGACTTTTAGCCGACGGACATTTGGCAGACGGACATTTGGCCGACGGACATTTGGCCGACGGACAATTGGCCGAAACACAAGTGGCTGTCAGATAACAGTCCGGCCACGAGATAGATAGATTTGATAGATAGATAGATACATAGATTAGATAGATAGATCAATAGATGCAATAGATACATTTGATAGATATGATAGATAGATAGATTTGATAGATAAATAGATAGATTTGATAGATAGATAATTTCCCAGAAAGAGAATTACAAGACGTGCGTCTGGGACCCATGGTAAGGTTCCCAGAGGCAGTTGCGGCGCCCGAGGCTCTGATTAGAACAGAGCACTCTGGAACGCATCTGCCCTCGGCCGTCATCGGAACATTCTTTAGCTTTCTGTCTGTCGGCCAAATGTCCGTCTGCCAAATGTCCGTCTGCCAAATGTCCTTCTGCATTTTGTCAGAGCACCATTTAAACGCGTACCTTGCATTCAATAGTCAGCATACACAAGTAGAATAGCACTACTGAAAAAAGGTGCTCGTGATGACAGGGGACTGCCACAACCCCAACCAAGTCCAACTGTACAAGCAAATGTCCACAGCACCAATCTCTTAGAAATAAACTTTATTACAGACTAAATACAGCAACGTTTTGGGGGAGTTCCCCTTAATCCTGCATGGGTTAACTGACAACACTTCAGACTTTTAAACCCTTGTTTTGGCGCCAGATTTCAAATTTGAAATTCCATACATCGCATACTACACCTAGTGGTGGTTAACAATATTACATTAAAACCAAAGAAAATATATACATTTTTTTAGATTGAAATGAAGTAATAAATACAAATTAATTGCCTAATACTATGAGCTATTCTATTCATAAATAATGATATAAAATATACACATCATTTTATCTTACAAAAAGACTGACAAGTCATAATCCCTGTTTAGACCTTTGGGGGCCATTGTCTCAAATTTGTGTATCCACCATGTTTCTCTTTGCTTTAATGTTTTTTCCCTATCAGAACCATTTCTAGGTGCACTTATATGGTCTATAATATGCCATCTCATTTGGCTTACATTGTGGCCCTTCTCTATAAAATGGCTAGACACTGGCGCTTCTATGTTCCCACAGCGTATATTCGAGCGGTGTTGGCTCATCCTATCCCTGGCTTTGCCGGTCATTTCCCCTATGTACACCAGGGAACAGAGACACTTGATCATATAAATGACATGAGTTGTTTCGCAAGTATAGTACCCATTGATTTTATATTGTTTCCTATTATGTGGGAGGTGGAAAAACTTCCCTCTTATAATTGAGATGCAACTTATGCAATTCAAACACATCAGATGGTCACGTAAGTTCTTTACTTTTCTGTGGGCCAATAAGGGGGATCTTTAAAGATGGCCACCTGTTTGTTGCAGTCCCTAAGTACGTGCTAATGTTTATGAATACTTTTTGATATTTGCATTCAATAGTCAGTGTACGGTGGCGATCGTACGAAGAGGATCCTCCACGCTCCATGGCTCCATGGTCGCCGGTCCTGGTCCGCCTTAGATTTAGGCTTATTTGTTTATTTTTTTTATTTTTTTAGATTAGGGATTTCATGGGCACTTGTAAAATAGCGGAATGCCCTTTTAAGGGCAGTAAAAGAGCTGAATGCCCATACAAATGCCCCTTTAGGGGCAATGGGTAGTTTAGGTTTTTTTAGTGTTAGGTTTTTTATTTTGAGGTGTTTGGTGGGTGGGGGATTTTATTGTTAGGGGGGACTTAGTATTATTTTTTTTTAATTAACTGACTTTATTTGAAAATTTGAAAATTACAATATGGGAGGCGCAGCTCCCCAGTAATTGCATAGTTGCATCAGTTGTTTTTTACATAGTAATGACAGAAACTTTATGGAAAAAGAAACAGAAATACCTCCATTTATAAATGTGTATCTGACCATTTAAACTGATTGTCTAAGAGTTTTACCAGTTTTGTAGTCATTGAGAGTAAACTTAAACAACTTACTATTTGAGTTGAAGGTAAGGAGAAGAGAAAGAGGTGGAGAGTAGAAAAAGAAAAGAAGTGGCTGTTTTGCACTCTGCCCAAGAACTGTATATCTAGCTGTTGAGTTGAAGCAATGAAGTCGTAGTATTTCTTGGCACTTATTGTCTACGCAGGTATAGTTTCATTTTTAAAAGGCAGTGTTTCAAATTATACTCCATACACGGTAATTCCACCTGGTAATCGGTTATTTATGATAGTGAATGGCATGTTTAGATGTCTGGTATTTAGGATTTGTTTTTGAGGCATTGTTCCCATACATTTAGCATTTCTGCTTATACACCTATTTTGGCGTTTTTCATATACAGGTATACCTCACTTTACAGCGCTTCACTTTACAGCGCTTCGCTAATACAGCGCTTTGTGGAGCTGAAGTTCAACCTCCAAGGATTTTAAAACAGTGCTGTAATCTTCGTGAGATTTCAAGAAAAGTGACTGGCACCATTTTATTATGCTTAGTTCACTCTGTTTACATCATTACAGTGCAATCTGTGTCTCAGTGCTATACTCTGGCAAATTGTACTACAGTGATTGTCACTATTTTACAGGTACAGTATTTATTGAATACTGTGCTGTGCGAGTGTTAAACTAAGCTTAGCTCTATTGTACACCTAATATAAGTTAGTTAAAGCATGTTTTTAAGTTTTTAAACACACTGGCAAGTGAAAAGAAAGCTAAAACTGCCTTGTTTCATTTTAAGGCGGTTTTCACTTTACAGCGGGGCTCCGGTCCCTAACCCGCTGTATGAGCGGGGTATACCTGTAGTAGTATTCTTCTAATTCTAGAAACTCTGAAATACGGTGAGTCCACATGTCCAGACTTGGGGTTATCTTTCCCTTCCAATTTTTGGCTAATAAATCTTTAACACTGTTTGACATGACATAAAACAGCTTTAAATAGGGTTTGAATTTAATTTTGGGGGGTTTATTTAAAAGCCATATCAAAGGAACTAGGCTAAATTGAATTTCCAATATTATTTCTATTTCTGTTATAACCGTTCTCCAAAAATTTTGGATTGTGTTACACCACCACCACATGTGTGCCATACTACTGCCCTTATGACCACATCTCCAACAGTGATCTGATTTATTATGGAAAAGGCGGTGGAGTTTGTTAGGGGTTAGGTACCGTCTATGTAGAATTTTAAGGTTGATTTCTGTTAGTGTTAATGATATTGATGTTTTGGTTATGTTTTGAAAAATAGTGGTACTTGTTTGCGGAAGGATAATTATACCCAGATCGTCTTCCCATTTTTTAAAGAAAGGGACTTAGTATTTTTTAGAGGTAAAATTGCTGTTTATCTTTGGGCAATGACCTACAAAAGGCCCTTTTAAGGGCTATTTTATAGTTTAGATTATATTAGGGGTGGTTGTTTTATAGGGATTAGGGTGCACTTAGTGCAGTGAGTTTTAAACTTTCTATCCGTGGAATTAAAAAAAGAAACACACTCAGGTGGTCCCCCCTCAAACATATGAGATATGTATCAATCCCTTGTAATCCGGTTACAGCTGATCCTCCTTAGAAAAGCACTCTCTCTGGATCCAGGTGTCCCTTCAGATGAGTCATTTGATGAAGTAGGCAATAACGCTACAAAGTATGTCAGGCTCTGCCCCCGCCAATTTACACTGTTTTGCAAACAGTGAAATAGCCTATCAGCTGTTGTGGTTAAGCTTCTGCATTAAGTGCTGATCGACTCGTGCTGGAAAGCAAACAGTGTTTTGTATTCTGTATATATATTTTATTTTATTACTGCAGTGTTTTTATACCCGGTTCTGCCACCTCAGTTTACTAAGAAGGCTTTTGTAGCCTCTGTTCCTAGGGGTTTATATACTCTGCTCCTAACTCATCTGAAGGGACATCTGGATCCAGATAGAGTGCTTTTCTAAGGAGGATCATCTGTAACCGGATTACAAGGGCTTGACACATACATCATACGTTTGAGGTGGGACCACGTGAGTGTGTTTCCTTCTTTACTTTCATGGATAGAAAGTTTAAAACTCACTGCACTAGGTGCACCCCCTGTGTGCTTGTCTTTCTTCTTTTCTGTAGAATTCGTGTGGAGGGACCCTCCCGTGGGGAGGTAAATCTTTGTGAGGACTTAGCTGCAAATCGTGGAGATTTAGTGGAACTTTGCCAAGGGATACCTACTAGTCATTCTCTCACACGGACTGCCTTTTCAGTGGAGGAGTAAAGATCCGGTATTCCTAGATCTGCTTGCAGACTCTGTTTGTTATTACTCTCTGGCTGCTTGTGTAGACAACATTTATTTTATTGTATTAGTTACACATTAGTACCATGTACAGTTTATCTGGTTACTAGTGCTGTTTCTATTCTCCGATTATATATATATATATATATATATATTAAAATTATAAGTTTATTCTTAAATTAATATAAATATATATATATATATATTTATACATATACACAGTGTTCAACTGTTGTCATTGACTATAGTAAAAGCTCAGATTTAAAAAATATGATAGAGCCATTGATCTGCTCAACCTAAAGAGAGATTAAAATAAGAAAATAGATAGATAGATTTACATTATGTTTTTATCTACCTACCTACCTATCTATCTATTCATCTATCTAAAGAATGTTCTTGACCTAGTAAAAAGTTCATGCCTGTGGAACGGTGTTCTTGTCCAGTCTTTGGGTTTTGTTTATTATGTAGCATAGACTGCTTTGGACCCTTGCAGCATAGGAAGTGGTTGAGACAAATCACTCCCAGAGCAAACAACTTAGCTGCCCGTTTGCTGTGAAGATGGCAAAAAGTTTCGCTAGCTGGTAACCTTGTCTGCCATCGTTTGTTAAATGGGTACCTTATTTGCTAATGAGCAATTAATCCCTAAGCTGTTCACAAACATTTCCTGTTAGTTCCACTTAACATTTTAAACAGCTTTTACTTAATGTTTATCAAAGAAATTTTAATGGCTCCAAGAACAGTGTGCGTTTCATTGAAAGTATATATGAGCTAAATATTCACCTATTAAAATGTTTCCTGCATTGCAGTTCTCTGAAGGACATTGAGGTGATGCATTAAAGCTAATTTTCTACTAAATTGTCCAATTTTACAATGAAATATTAAATGTGGCTTAATCAGACATGACTTTAGTGAAATACTGAATGCTACATTAAACACAAAACATGTATTGAAATAATGTTGCTATAATTTCCTTAGTTACATTTTTATTCAACAATTTTCAAGAATCATTAAAGGGACATGAAACTCAATTTTTTTCTTTCATGATTCAGGCAAAGCATACAATTTTAAACAACTTTCTAATTTACTTCTATTATATAATTTGTTTAATTCTTTTGGAATCATTTGTTGAAGGAGCAGCAATGCACTAATGGTTTCTATCTGAACACATTGGTGAGCCAATCACAATCGATATATATATATATATATATATATATATGCAGCCACCAATCAACAGCTAGAACCTAGGTTCTCTGCTGCTTCTGAGCTTGCCTAGATAAACATTTCAGCAAAGGATAACAAGAGAAGGAAGCAAATTAAATGATATAAGTAAATTGGAAAGTTGTTTAAAATTGTATTCTTGCTGAGGGGCGGAGCCTACAGCTCTTGCGGCAGGACATGTGTGTGAAGAGCTCCTGGACTCAGTTAGCTTTTTTAGAAATATTTTCTAAATTTCGCCTAATCTTTTCTGACATACAAATCCTGGCATGACTAGAGAGGAGTCTGAGAGTTTTTAGCATAGATCGGACCAGCCTAAGTTCCTCAGCTAACTTCACAGCGGCTGGCCACAAGGTTGAGAGGCCTATTAGTGAGTCTGATCGTCTGTGTTATTGGGGCGGCCGCGTACATATACCCACCCCAGGACCCTGGGTTATCAAACCAGTTTAGATATAATTGGCCTATTCTACACCCTAATTGCTCAGAGGGAACCAGCTACATTGGTATAGTGGACACCTGTAGACTATCGAAGTGGATCAGCTTACCCTACGTCACGAAAATGGAGAGCGTAGACAGATGGGAACAAAACCTGAAGCACCTTATGCAAGACTACCACCAAAGTATACTGAGAGACTTATACAATCTCCTCCATGCACCGCGACTCATTGTGGGAGCACACCCTGCTGTTGTTGACCAGCCTTCAGAGAACTATGTCTGCAGCACCACTCTAGATATGGCGGGACTGGCCGGCATACATACATCACTCCGCTGCAATCAGATGGTCCAGGAATGCCACGCTGACATAGATCCCCCACTAACCTGTGTTCTGAGGTTGTTTACTGCCCTGGTGAGGGTTCGAGATCCTGAGGAGAGCGCAGTGGCCCCTTCTGACCCAACGGAGCCAGGGGATCTTGGCACCCATGTGGCAGCAGAACCTGTTTATGAGCACAGGAGCAAGGTGAGCACTGGATTAGACAAGCTGCCAGCTACTGATCTGACCGGTGTTGACAAAGAGGGCTACACGCTCCCAACTTCTGATAATGCCGGTGCTACGGCTGGAAGCAAATTGAACTCCGATCATTCCTGGAGGTATGTGGCAATGGGTCAATCTCTAGAGACCTACGGATGGGACTGGCAACCATATTACTGCGATTATTATTCCCCAGAGGGTGTCCGTCAGGTCTGGTGACTCGGTGTGGGATAAACTATGATTTTTGCTCCGGGACTGACCCACATGCCACAAGGTGGACACAACTGAGCTGGAGAGATTTTTCCGTTTTGGTTGTGGGTATAAGACTTGAGAACACTGCTGGCTGATTTGACCCAGAGGACTTTACAAAGCTCTACAATTAGCATTAACATATACCCTCATGACCTCCATTACACTCTTGTCCCACTAATTGTTTTTTACTTACTTCACATAAGTGGAATGCTGCTATATGAGCTGTTTATCTGTTTGATCTCCTTCCTTTATCCCAGTTACGTTTCCTTGTTTATGTCGATGAATATGTATAGGATGATAACTCAATTTGTACTACACTTCTAAGCTGAGGATGTTCTAGTTTGATATGTTCTATTTTTTTTTATTTGCAACTCTGGGAAACCAATTGTTTTAATGCCTAGAGAGATACAGCTAAATGCTTACTGCCTTGTTTCTGGTATTTATCAGTTTAACTACATAACGACTGTTCAACATATTTCCCAAAAAGTTTTGTAACCTAAATATGAGCAGGCTTATTTATCACTGTTTACAATAATCCCTGACCAAATATATTTTGGCAACATTAAGAACCCTACTTTACACCGGATCATTATCAACCCTATATAGAAGGTAGAGACCTACATATGGTTAGTCAGTCAATATAATTTACTCTAACAGAACGATGTGCTGCCTGCGGTAGAGATGGCACTTCTTGACTCCCCTTGCTGACCAATACCACTGGTCTCAGATGGTAACTGCTCATTCTAGAACTAATATGGAATTCTCCCATCCCTCCCACCAATATCACAAGACCCCATAGTTGTTTATTTATGCAGAGAAATATTCTGAACAACTCAAAATGTTACTCCCCACGTCAGTTCCTAAAGTTGCTAAGAAGCACAAAAGTGGCTTCTAAGAGAAATGGGAGATTTATTATGTATAAGTATAAGGTAAAAGTGAGGTTGTGCGTTAACTAATTTGCCAAATGACTCAAAGCTAGGCAACATATGGTTTATAGTTATTTGAGGTGTTCCTCTCACTTGATAATGTCATTCCCGTTATATATGTATTTGTCTATATGATGGCTCCGCCATTGATTATTGCAACTTGTGTAAGATTGAACCATTGTCTTATAGAGGCAAATTATGTTTGCAACTGTATATTTTTCGAACCTCAATAAAAACTATTTATAAAAAAAATAAAAATAAAAAATAAATAAATTGTATTCTCTATCTGAATCATGAAATTTTTTTTGGGTTTCATGTCCCTTTAAATACTTTGAAAATGTAATATAAAATATTATATGTAGTAAGACAACTTAGCAATATATGGTCATTATTTATTTTGCCCCCTTTTCCTGTGAAAGGTTGCGCACTCTAGTGACCCACTTAGAGCTATCGCTAATTGGCCTCAGCAGAGACAGAAACCTAGGTTACACATGGCGGCATCTATGGACACTAAGAGGCCTATTTATCAAATGTCTGTCGGGCCTGATCCGACAGTGCGGAGCAGGTCTGACAGACATCGCTGAATGCGGAGAGCAATACGCTCTCCGTATTCAGCATTGCACCAGCAGCTCTTGTGAGCTGCTGGTGCAACACCGCCCCCTGCAGACTAGCAGTCAATCGGCCGCCAGCAGGGGGTGTCAATCAACCCGATCGTACTCGATCGGGTTGAATTGTGGCGATCTCTGTCCTCCTGCTCAGAGCAGGCGGACAGGGTTAAGGAGCAGCGGTCTTTACACGGGCTCACAAGCTCCATTCGGAGCTTGATAAAAGGGCCTCTAAATCTTTACTGTTATGTTTTCAATATTTAAAGGGACACTGAACCCAAAATGTTTCTTTTGTGATTCAGATAGAGCATGCAATTTTAAGCAACTTTCTAAGTTACTCCTAATGTTCTTCATTTTCTTGGGATTTTTATTTGAAAAGCAAGAATGTAAGTTTAGATGCCGGCCCATTTTTGATGAACAACCTGGGTTGTTCTTGCTGAATGGTGGATAAATTCATCCACCAATAAACAAGTGCTGTCAAGGGTTCTGGACTTTCTTTTTCAAATAAAGATAGCAAGAGAACAAAGAAAAATTGATAATAGGAGTAAATTAGAAAGTTGCTTAAAATCGCATGCTCTATCTGAATCATGAAAGAAAACATTTTGGGTTCAGTGTCCCTTTAATATATTAATATAATTTAAAAAATGCAGTTGCACATTAGCCCCATGCTACTCTTTGTGTTTTTATATATAATTCTATCTAGCATTTATTCTGTAATATTTATGTGCTTCTTTCATAAATTAAATATAGATTAGTTTAGAATCCAAATTACATATTGTCCAACATACAAACCTGTATTTAGGAGTAAAAATTAAATTAAATTACAATTTATGATTCAGATAAAGTATGTAATCTGAAGACACTGTTACAGTCACTTCTATTGTCAAATTTAATTTGTTCTCTTGGTATCATTTGTTGAAAAGCATATGTATGTGGGCTCAGCAGCAGCAATGTACTACTGGGAGCTAGCTGTTGATTGGGGGATGCACATATTTATCTCTTGTCATTGGCTCACTAGATGTGTTGTTACCTTTCAGTAGTGCATTGCTGCTCTGGAGATGACTTTAACTATGTGTTAAAGTCATAACTGTTGCCAGGTTCACATACTATTTATTATAGGATAATAGTTATCATAACTTCACTGATAGATTATTAAAGAATATAAATCCAATGTATGTCATCTAATTCTTTAACTTTTAATGTGCTACTATATTTGATTACAATAATTGGAAGCATCAATTTTTCCACATTTAGGGGTCGACCACAATCCTTTAGAAAAATAATTTATTTACAAAAATCCCCATAAGCCTTACTGGTTAATTTTCTAGAAAAATAGCTAAACTTTTCAGAAGCATTGTGATTTATTTGCCTAGATTCCTTAAAATTCCTTTTATTCCCAATATCTTGCTGAAAAAAACTCATCGCAACTCGAAACTCATAAAGATTTTACCAGCTACTCAATAAAAGCTGCAGCTCTCTCAGAACCATCCACTTCTCATGAGAGCTACTGACGATTTTATTTATTTGAAGGTAGTTATATTGTAAGTTTAATTTAAAGTTAGGGGGTGTTAGGTTTAGGGGTCAATAGTTTAATTTAGTTTATAACGATGTGGGTGTTTGGTTTAGTTTAGTATTTGCGATGTGGGGGTGGTGGCAGATTAGGGGTTAATAACTTTATTTAGTGTCGCAATGTCGGGGGTGGCGTTTTAGGGGTTAATAGCTTTATTTAGTGTTGGTGATGTAGGGGGTAGCGGTTTAGGGGTTAATAACTTTATTTAGTGTCAGCATTGTGGGGAGGGCGGCGGATTAGGGGTATTTATACTAGAGGTTTATGTTAGGGTGTTAGGTTTATACATAACCTTCTTTTCCCCATAGACATCAATGGGGATTGCGTTATAATGATCGCCATTCCGCAATCGCAGGTGTTAGTTTTTTTCTAACACTTTTTCTTCATTAATGTTTATGGGGGAAAATGTCCACAAGCACGTCAAGTCAGGCCTTGGCTTTTGTGCAGTATGGAGCTTAACGCACCATAACGCACAACACAAGAAGGTTTTTTTGTAACTTGTAATGGCAGCGCTATGGAAAGTGAGGTACCGCTAAATATTTAGTATTATTTATGCACTGGGTTTAGCACACAACTTGTAATCTGGGTGCTAGACAATTAGTATTAACAAAAATCTTACGGCTAGATTACGAGTTTTGCGTTATGAGTAAAAAAGCAGCGTTAAGGCTCATAACGCTGCTTTTTCACTACAGCTGGTATTTCGAGTCTTGTAGGTACAGCTGTCCCACACACTTTTTTGGCCGTACCACAAAATAACACTCAATTTTTGTAAAGTCTTTTTTCAATGGGACTTCCATTGCGCCGGTATTACAAGCTTTTTTTTGGAGGCTAAAAAGTGAGCGGTACAGCCTATCCCGCAAGATTCATAACAAATTCTAAAGTCAGTAGTTATGAGTTTTACACTAGAAAGCTGTAGCATAAAACTCATAACTAAAGTGCTAAAAAGTACACTAACACCCATAAACTACATATTAACCCCTAAACCGAGGCCCTCCCGCATCACAAACACTAAAATAAAATTATTAACCTCTAAAATGCTGCTCCAGACATTGCCGCCACTATAATAAACATATTAACCCATAAACCGCCGCACTCCCACCTCACAAACACTAGTTAAATATTATTAACCCCTAATGTGCCGCCCCTAACATCGCCGCCATCTATCTTCATTTATTAACCCCTAATCTGCCGCCCCCAATGTCGCCGCCACTATATTAAATTTATTAACCCCTAAACCTAAGTCTAACCCTAACCCTAACTCCCCCTAACTTAAATATAATTTAAATAAATCTAAATAAAAATTACTATCATTAACTAAATAATTCCTATTTAAAACTAAATACTTCCTTGTAAAATAAACCCTAAGCTAGCTACAATATAACTAATAGTTACATTGTATCTAGCTTAGGGTTTATTTTTATTTTACAGGCAAGTTTGTATTTATTTTAGCTAGGTAGAATAGTTACTAAATAGTTATTAACTATTTACTAACTACCTAGCTAAAATTAATACAAATTTACCTGTAAATAAAACCTAACCTGAGTTACACTAACACCTAACCTTACAGTACAATTAAATAAATTACCTAAATTAAATACAATTAACTAAATTAAATACAAATACCTAAATTACAAACAAACAAACACTAAATTACACAAAATAAAAATCAAATTACAAGATATTTAAACTAATTACACCTAATGTAATAGCCCTATCAAAATAAAAAAGCCCCCACAAAATAAAAAAAACCTTAGCCTAAACTAAACTACCTATAGCCCTTAAAAGGGCATTTTGCGGGGCATTGTCCCAAAGAAATCAGCTCTTTTACCTGAAAAAAAATACAAACAACCCTCTCAACAGTAAAACCCACCACCCACAACCAACCCCCCAAAATAAAACCCTAACTAAAAAAGCCTAAGCTCCCCATTGCCCTGAAAAGGGCATTTGGATGGGCATTGCCCTTAATGGGACATTTAGCTCTATTGCGGCCCAAACCCTAACCTAAATATAAAACCCACCCAATAAACCCTTAAAAAAACCTAACACTAACCCCCTGAAGATCCACTTACAGTTTTGAAGAGCCGACATCCATCCTCAACGAAGTCGGGAGAAGTCCTCAACGAAGCGACAAGAAGTCCTGACCAAAGCCGGGAGAAGTCTTCATCCAAGCCGGAAGAAGTGGTCCTCCAGACGGGCAGAAGTCTTCATCCAGACGGCATCTTCTATCTTCACCCATCCGGAGCGGGTCCATCTTGAAGACATCCGGCGCGGAGCATCTTCTCCTTCGGACGATTACCCTACGACTGAAGGTTCCTTTAAGTGACGTCATCCAAGATGGAGTCCCTTAGATTGCGATTGACTGATAGAATTTTATCAGCCAATCGGAATTAAGGTTGAAAAAATCCTATTGGCTGATGCAATCAGCCAATAGGATTGAGCTCACATTCTATTGGCTGCTCCAATCAGCCAATAGAATGCGATCTCAATCCTATTGGCTGATTGGATCAGCCAATAGGATTTTTTCAACCTTAATTCCTATTGGCTGATAGAATTCTATCAGCCAATCGGAATCTAAGGGACGCCATCTTGGATGACAGCAATTAAAGGAACCTACATTCGTCGGGTAGTCGACGGAAGAAGAGGATGCTCTGCGCCGGATGTCTTGAAGATGGACCCACTCCGCGCCGGATGGATGAAGATAGAAGATGCCATGCCCGTCTGGATGACCACTTCTCCCGGCTTTGTTGAGGACTTCTTGCCGCTTCGTTGAGGACTTCTCCCGGCTTTGTTGAGGATGGATGTAGTCTCTTCAAAACTGTAATTAGATCTTCAGGGGTTAGTGTTAGTTTTTTTTAAGGGTTTATTGGGTGGGTTTTATTTTTAGGTTAGGGTTTGGTTTTGGCAATAGAGCTAAATGCCCTTTTAAGGGCAATGCCCATCCAAATGCCCTTTTCAGGGCAATGGGGAGCTTAGGTTTTTTTAGTTAGGGTTTTATTTGGGGGGGTTGGTTGTGTGGGTGGTGGGTTTTACTGTTGGGGGGGGGGGGTTGTATTTTTTTTCAGGTAAAAGAGCTGATTTATTTGAGGCAATGCCCTGCAAAAGGCCCTTT
Source organism: Bombina bombina (assembly GCF_027579735.1). NCBI lineage: Eukaryota > Metazoa > Chordata > Amphibia > Anura > Bombinatoridae > Bombina > Bombina bombina. Next base: position 637,951,055 of record NC_069502.1, read on the forward strand.
TAAGGGCTATTGGTCGTTTATTGTAGGCTAGGTTTTTTTTTATTTGTTTTTTTTTATTTTATTTTGATAGGGCTATTAGATTAGGTGTAATTAGTTTAAATCTCTTGTAATTTGTTTTTTTATTTTGTGTAATTTAGTGTTTTTTTTTGTTTGTAATTTAGGTATTTGTATTTAATTTAGTTAATTGTATTTAATTTAGGTAATTTATTTAATTGAAGTGTAATGTTAGGTGTTAGTATAAGTCAGGTTAGGTTTTATTTTACAGATAAATTTGTATTTATTTTAGCTAAGTAGTTAGTAAATAGTTAATAACTATTTAGTAACTATTCTACCTAGTTAAAATAAATAAAAAAATTGTCTGTAAAATAAAAATAAACCTTAAGCTAGATACAATGTAACTATTAGTTATATTTTAGCTAGCTTAGGGTTTATTTTACAGGTATTTAGTTTTAAATAGGAATTATTTAGTTAATGATAGTAATTTTTATTTAGATTAATTGTAATTATATTTAAGTTAGGAGGTGTTAGGGTTAGACTTAGGTTTAGGGGTTAATAAATTGAATATAGTGGCGGCGACGTTGGGGGCGGCAGATTAGGGTTTAATAAATGAAGGTAGGTGGCGGCGATGTTAGGGGTGGGCAGATTAGGGGTTAATAATATTTAACTAGTGTTTGCGAGGCGGGAGTGTGGCGGTTTAAGGGTTAATATGTTTATTATAGTGGTGGCGACGTTGGGGGCGGCAGATTAGGGGTTAATAAGTGTAGGTAGGTTGCAGCAACATTGGGGCGGGAGATTAGGGGTTAATAAGTATAATGTAGGTGTCTGCGATGTCGGGGGTGGCAGATTAGGGGTTAACAAGTGTAAGATTAGGGGTGTTTAGACTCGGGGTTTATGTTAGGGTGTTAGGTGTAAACATAAATTTTGTTTCCCCATAGGAATCAATGGGGCTGCATTACGGAGCTTTACGCTGCTTTATTGCAGGTGTTAGGCTTATTTTCATCCGGCTCTCCCCATTGATGTCTATGGGGAAATCGTGCACGAGCACGTAAAACCAGCTCACCGCTGACTTAAGCAGCTCTGGTATTGGAGTGCAGTATGGAGCTCAATTTTGCTCTACACTCACTTCTTGCCTTTTAACGCCGGGTTTATGAAAACCTGTAATACCAGCGATGTAGGTAAGTGAGCGGTGACAATAACTTGCAAGTTAGCAGCGCACCCCTCTTACCGCAAAATTCATAATCTAGCCGTTACATTGTAGGATTCAAACAATTAATAGAACCTATTTTTTTCAATGTTAAAACAACATAAAACTCATGTATGACTAAAATCCATCAATTAGTGCCTGACCGGCAGTTCCTAACTTTAGTCACTAGTAATACTATGGCAGGATTGGATAGGGGATGATGGACAAATGAATGGTAAGACAGCCTATACATCATTACAAACAAAGGAGCTTATAAACCAAACAATTAACTCGTTCCATCTATTCCTACACCTTTTTGTGGCACCAAACCACATGAATGAATAAACAAATTGATTCATCAAGCAATCATTAATGTATTTGACTGTTCGTATATCAAATGACTCGACAAATCAGCAAAATTCAGATGAATTTGTATTTGTCTGAATCCAGAATGAACATCTCTAATGCTCAGTAGGTGAGTGGGTACCATCCAATTGCTGCTCTGTACCCAGCTGAGGTCTTTGGTTTCACTATTTTCAGAGCCTGGGAAATGTTTTATTTTTCATACTTTAACTCTTTGAGTGCTAACAACAGCTCTGAGCCATCGCAGAGTTTCCCACTCCGGTGCTAACGACGGCTCAGAGAGCTAGCACTCTCCCACCTTGAGGGAGATCTGGGGGCTTCCACCAGCTCTTAGCCTGGAAATCGTTCCTCTATAGTGACAGGCATCGCCGGTGCTTCCCATTTTGCATGGTGACGTCACGTGCAATGACGTCACTGTGCAACTTTATTAACAAAATGACAATGTTAAGTATAGGAAAAGGGGGCATGCTCATTAGAAGCCTGTATCTCAGGCATCTAAGCAGCTACAGACTTTAAGACCCACCGTTGGAAAGGTAATCGCCTAACCCTTCCAACAGTGTAAGTCTTGGGGATCTGGAGGGAAAAAAAAGTTACAAAGAAAATATTTAAAACATTTAAAAAAAAAAATTAAAACAGCTTAGCACCCAGGTGGGAAAGTGCTTAGCACTCAAAGGGTTAAGTAGGATTGTGATGGCTATTGGGCAAAGATTTATAAAGCATTTATACACAATCCCCAAAAACTGAAACACTAAATTTGGATTAAAATCAAAGAAACAAGATGTGCCGTGTTTGCTGTTTTTCCTTCTTTAATTTTTTTTCTATTCATTGGTAGCACAACACTACAGACACAATTGTTAACCAGATATCATATTTCTGGGAAACAGATGCTTTAAACATATTTCATTTTCTTTCTGGAAATTACAGAAGACTTTGTACTATGACCCTTTGCCATCTTGAATAAAATGAAATACTAATCTAAACTACATCATAAGACACGTTTATCATATAGTAATATGTTTATGGTTTTATTTAATTCTCATATATTGGTAAAAGGGGCATTAGAAAATATGTTGTTTCTTAGGGAAATGTGTCATAATAAGCCAAGAATGCACAAATGTTACTAACAACAGTGTGTAAGTCAAGACAGATGGATAGTGTCATTTAAGGGAGCATTTAATACTGTGAATAAGAGACAGCTTATGCCATTTATTAAATGACCTACAGCTTTTAAACAGAGACATAGTAAAGTCTTTTTTTCTTCACTGGTAATCATACAGTGATGAGATTATTAGCACATTGCATCATATGGATGGAAACAAGGAAAGTATTATGTTTTATATCTTCCTGAATTTGCTGCTTTTTAAAAAAAAGATAAATGAAAATAGCTTAACTACAATTACTGCAGAAAAGGAATAATTATATGGCGATATATGTAGCCTAATATTGTAGCCTAATCTATTATTATTGGATATTGTTCCAAACCTAGATGATAGTGTTTTACACACTGTTAAAGCGACATGAAACACAATTTTTTTATTTCATGATTTAGAAAGAGCATACAATTAATTGCTGATTGGTAGCTGCACATAGATGCCTCCTGTGATTGGTTCACTGTGTGCATTGCTATTTCTTCATTATTATCGGTTATTTGTAGAGCGCCAACAGATTCTGCAGCATTAAAGTATATCTAACAAATGAAGCAAATTAGGTAATAGAAGTAAATTGGAATGTTGTTTAAAATTATATTCTCTACCTTAATCATGAAAGAAAATGTTTGGGTATAGTGTCCCTTTAAAAGCAACTCACAAAATACTATTCTGCCATTGGCTGTAAAATATAAATTTTACATCACTGATGTATCTTGCAAGAATGAGTTGAGGAGTAAAGCATGTTGCATGTACACGCACTATAGAAAATGTAGTTCAGTGTGCGTTGAGTGTAATTCTAAATGAGTTACATTTAATCACTTCTTCAAAACAAAACCTAATATGCTCTTAGTTAAAGTGTATTTTAATGAGGAAATATTATGGTCATGTGTGGCATTCCGCAAAAATGTATCTCTTTAAAAAGACTTCTTTATGTTTGTTTATGGTATTTATTTAATTTGTTTCTTCACTGGAATGTCTTGAGGTCTTATTCTGTACAAATATATACTCAATATGATACATTTGCATGAATTCATCTCTGATTTTTCAGTAAACAGAATTTCTTAGAAACCACATTTGTCTTAGAAAAGCCTGAATAGTGATTTAATCTCCAAAAAAGGCCACATATTAACCCAAAATGATCCTGAACTGTAAGAACTCCTTTGAAGACAAATGTTTTGCCACTTTTGTGAAATAAGAGAATGTTTACTATGGCCTTGAAAACAATCTATCGACTGCAGTGTTTTTCAGCTACTTTTTTATTCAATACAATCACAATCCATTTTCGAGTCACTTTTCAACTCATTTTTCTAAGGCCTGTTTTGCCTTTTTTAATTCAACACCTCTAAGTCTCCAAAAGAGCATTTTGGACATCTTTACAACTATTTCAAAGCTATCTGGAAACAATCTATTATCATGTGCAAAACCCTCTGAATGGCCACAGGAGACATTGTAGAGATCTATTAATATACATGGCATCAATTCATAAAGCTCTATTCATCCCTATTGGTACATATACATATGCATACATTTCAAGTACATGCTATACTGTACAACTAATGGAATCTGCAGGAAAAGTCACTTCAGGACCCCAATGACTATAAATGTCATGCTTTTATTTTAATATAAAATTTAAGTCATACTCGCACTATTGTGATTGTCACTAGCAATACTGACGTCTTTTAATTTGGGTTTTAAAAGGGGATTGCACAATTGAGACTTTTATAGGAACCTATTGTGATTCATTTCCCTCTGCTAAACCATCTGATTGCATATTTTATGTTGTCAGGCAGGATGGGCAGATAGTGCACCATTTTTCTTTTGCTTTATGGTTGCTTTTAAATTTTGACAAGTAGTGTTTTAGACCATATTTCTTTCTATTGTTTGTTAAAGCACCATTTCCATTTTGAACTGAAAGCAAGATGAGGACTACGTGGTTCAGGAAGCGTTATTTTAGGCAGGGGTTCAAGCAGAGAGTGATGTCCCTCCTTTTTTAACTGCTTACATTAGCTATTTCTTGTAATGCTAATACTTTGATACTTTAAAATATAATCCGTAGTGGACATTATTAAGAATGGTCATCTTTGATAAGAATTATTTTAAATCACCATTTTGCTTGGATAATGCTAATATTAATGTCAGCTCCCAGGTTGTAGTTTATCTATAATTAGCAAAAGGTTTGCTTTATTTTACAACGTATAATTTATATTCACCTATGCTTGATTTATTTTTCAATTCACATTTAAAATTCAGGAATAGCTACAGTTTAAGTGCTTTTAAAGTACGTCTAAATGACTGTTTCGTAATCAATCAATAAATAGTAGTGTGAATGGGAATAAAATGTAATGGGTTTTAAATGTAAGAATTTTTCTCTTTTAAAATTTCAATAACAATTTAATTAATACAGAATTCAGCACCCTTTTGTTGTTCTCTTATTAACAACTTTGTGTAGTTGTTAGCATTATGCCTGGTTCCTTCCAAGAAGGCTTCCATTTAGGTGATTCTTATACATTCTTGAAAATGTAGTTATTGCCACCCCTCAACTTTCTGTTTGTTTTATAAGGGATGCGCCTCCATGCATGCTAAGTCTAGCCTCGGTCATGAGAGTGTCTTTCAAAGTGCTTGCGCCTACATTATTGAACTCGTAAAGTGGAACGAGCCTTTATGATTGTGAGTTCAATAATGTAGGTGCAAGCACTTTAAAACAGACTCTTGTAAACAAGTTTGAATTTAGCGTGCATGGAGGTACATCCCCTATAAATACCTGGTCATGAAGGGGCAATCTTGTTTAAGGGTCTCCTAGGCAGATACAATGTTGCAAGGCAGCAGGTTTACAATTACACAATACTTGTGAAATTTTGAAAGGGACTAACGTGATAGAAAAATGGTTCAGAGTCTGTACATCCTGACAGCATAAAATATGCATTTATATGGTTTAGTAGTGGTGCAGCTGGAAACGGATTACAATAGGTTACTATGAAACTGATTGCACAAGCTCCTTTGAAACCCCGATTTAAATGACACCAGTACTGTTAGTGACAATCACAACAGTGCAAGTATGACTTACAATCAAATATTAAAATAAAAACATGCCATTTGCCCATAATGCAAGATACATATGGCATTCATATGGTTAATCAGTGTTGAGGATGGATTTGGTTTCCAATAGGTTAACTTCACAGATGTAATGAGTATTTGCCTAGCATAATGAATAAGGGGTTACTTGAAAAAAAATGTACGGTAACCGTAAGAAGTGTGACCGGTATGTTGTATCACTCAGTTTCAGGGGACCTCCTAGTTTCAATTTTGAAAACGGGTGCTTAACATTTGAAAATGCCTTTTAAGGTTTTCGGTTGAAAATGAGTTTGTGTTACGGGCTTTTAATAATTAAACAATATTATATTGTGATTACTCGAGAAACATGTAGATCAATTTGGTCGGATAGCAAATCACTGATAGGTTGTGATCAGCCGCTAATTTGTTCAGTATATTACATAAAATTCAAACAGATCTAATTCCAAACATTATTTTTTGCCAAAGAAAGATACATTCCCTCTATATTAAATTTAACATTTGATTGTCACATGCTGCATTATAGTAATTTAATATTAACATTTGAATACGTATTCCCATAGACTTTAATGTAAGTTTAAGGAATCATTACTCAAATGTACTTTTTAAATGTAAGATTTGAATATTTAAACCATTCAGTATTTAACTGATAATTTCCATTCTACAGGAACATTATAATAGAGGAATGAAGGAGAACATATATTGACCCATCCCTAAATGTAAATACATGTATATGGTCTAAAGATCTCTGTGCATAAATCTTCAGCCTGGGTTATAGTGCATCTGCAGAAGCCAACTGACCCCTTTCTTGTAGTTTGCCATACCCACTGCCTCCCATAAATGATTCAAGTAGGCTGTAACATTTTTTTTACTAATATGTTATGCTGCCCTTGGAAGCTGCTGATATTTACATAACTGGTATTGTCTGTAGCTCCCTATGTCCTTGTCAAGAGTAACTGACAATGTCATTAGCCATAAGAGTGTTATCACTGCAAAGTAAACATCCAAAGAGAAAGGGGACTCGCGGTAGAGTAAAACTTCACCTTTATTCGTACATAAATTAAAAGACCAAGGACAAGTTCACACGGTATCCAATATACAGTCTACGTGTTTCGGCGCTAGGCCGTATTCATAGCTGAAAAGTACACATTTTTTAATATTGATTTTAGAAATTGTTCCTCAGCTTCACCACAAATTAAAAAGAAATTCAAATCTTCAATGATGTCCTTGATAATTTGTCTAGGCTCTTCTGTCCATAGTCTTCTTAGTAGTCCTCCTCAAAGCTTCTTAATAATACAAAGAATGTCCACAGCACCTTCTTATTCCTTTACTTTATTATCTGTTTAAGGCACAGACACAAACAGCGACGTTTCGAGTGTCACCACTCTTAATCATGCTTAGTCAGCTGTGTTCCACAAACATACTGAACAATTTGTGACTGGGCACAATGGTTAAGTGGGGTCACACAATGCCCTTCTAAAAGCTCTACCAGCCCCCACTCTTGAGACCACAATATACATGTTTCACAACTGAGCAGTAATTTTAACCCTTGGCTGTCAGTAACATACAAATCAATAATTGTACTTCTTTGGCTGTCAATAACATTAAACAGAAGTGATTTGACCCCTTAACTGCCTCACAATACTTTCTGCTCAATCTTTGTAATGCATATAGGCATAGAAGGCCTCTTATATTTTGCTAACAATCAGGGACTTTAAAAAAACTGGACATTTAAGTGTCCAGTATTTTTGTGAAGATTTTCCGGGTAGTTTGCTAAATTATTAGATTGTCCGGTTGATTTCTGAACACCTGACAACCCAACACCTGAGGGCATTTTCAAACTAATCCTATGGATTCCAGACTTGGAAGAGCTTAAAACTTTATTGACATCCTTTGCTCATACAAACTAAATTTACTTTAGATGAATCATGCCCCCATCAGCACACAGAGGACTCATTCCTATTATAAAGGGGTTTTAGGCTTCAAATACACTTAGACTTACACTTAAAATACACTTAGACCCAGCCCCCAAAACAGCACATGCAGGTTATTAGCAACCCCTTGGTAGACAATATAATACAAGTATGATACCAGCAATTCCACAGCTCCACTGGACGGTATCACCAACCAAGTCCAAAATGTGATGTGAGGCACAAAACTAAAAAAATGCACCCTTCCCTAGATTATATGAACCCCCATAAAACATAAATGCAGTGATTAAAAAACAGGGTTCTCAAAGACCCCAATCAAACCCTTGATATGCACCATATTATATTTCTAACCAACTTCTAACCACTGAATTTTGTATAAATCTGAAGTACAGAGATGTGTGGAGGTCCATACATAATAATATACAGCTCACTCTATTTACCATATATTATATATACTATATCATCAATAGCTTCTTAGAAATACATTTTTGTTCATACAATTCCTGCCACAATCCTATAGTGACTGACGCCAATTTCCACATCTCCATTTCTTAAAAATGGTCTTCTTTATGACTGGAAGTCTCAGGCACCTAATGAAAACAAAGCAAAGCATGATTAAGAGTGGTGACACTCGAAACGTCGCTGTTTGTGTCTGTGCCTTAAACAGATAATTAAGTAAAGGAATAAGAAGGTGCTGTGGACATTCTTTGTATTATTGTGACTAGGGGAATAAGGCAGAAGTCCCTGTCTTCACGTGCGCCGAACTCCAAGTGTTGCTGTTTAATATTACATTGCAAAGCTTCTTAATAAATAGATTCTTCTTAGAACCCTAATTGATTTGGTAACTAACAAAGCAGTGTCAAGCCAGAATATTTAAAAACAAGCAACACATTTTAGAAGCCAGAAAAAATAATTTATATATTAAAAAGAGTGAAAAGACTCAAACACTTAATTCCTGGTTTTAATAATCACTTAATGGAACCTTGACATTAAAACTCTGTTTTCTTCCTTTAGACAAGCCATGTAAGCTTGATTGGAAATGTAAAGAAACCACCATATCCAGGAGCTCCTTATTTAACAATAAAAATCTACAAAAAGAATGTTTGTTTAGAGGGGGCATTCCAATGTAGCACCCAGAGTGACCCCCTAGAACCACCACTTTGTCAAATAAATATATGAATTTTGTAATATTTGTGAGCTGTATGAGCTCTTTATTGCAAAGCTTTAACCATTATTTTTTTTATAGTTTTATATTCTGGTTGATACAAAACCACATTGTGCTCTAAAGACACAGGATATAGAACCCTGCATGGAGAATTTCCAGTTGCTGTTGCTTTGTAATTAGTTTGAACAGATAAAATATTGTTCTTGGTTTGACTGCCATAGAACATGTTTTGTATGATTCATGCTCAGGAAGTATATATTTATGGAATAGTATGCCCCAAAATTCTGTAAAATATGCATCTAAACGCTTCTGTTAATTATCTAAACTCTGGTGTCATCTGTGCATATAATTCTACAAATGCGCATATTGAGAGGTTAATACTTCTCTGTGAGTCCCTTCAATGGCTCCCCATTCACAGCAGAATTAAATTCTAAATTTTTACCCTGACCTATAAAGCCCTTACTAAAGCTGCCTCCCACTACCTGTCCTCACTAATCAACAAATATACTCTAACCCCCCCTAATGTCCAACAATGAGCTGCTCCTTGTATCTTCTACCATCACCACCTCCCATGCTAGACTGCAGGACTTCTCTTGTGTTCTGCCGACCAAAAAAATAATAAATAATAAAATTCCAAAAACAAACACTAAATTACAAAAAAATAACAAACAAAATTATCCAAAATAAAAACAATTACACGTAATCTAATAGCACTATAAAAATAAAAAAGCCCCCCAAAAATAAAAAAAACCCTAGCCTACAATACACTACCAATATCCCTTAAAAGGGCCTTTTGTAGGGCATTGCCCTAAAGAAATCAGCTCTTTTCGCTGTAAAAAAATACAAAGACCCCCAACAGTAAAACCCTCCACCCAACCAACCTTCTAAAATAAAACAAAAACCTAAGCTACCCATTGCCCTGTAAAGGGCATTTGTATGGGCATTGCGCTTAAAAGGGCATTTAGCTCTTTTGCATAAGACCGCTGCTTCTTAACTCATCCACTACCTCTGACACCCCCTGCTAGCGGACGATTGGCCGCGAATGTGCAGGGGGCGACATTGCACAAGCATTTCACTAGAAATGCTTGTGCAATGATAAATGCCAACAGCGTGTGCTGTCGGAATTTATCAATGTCAGGTGGACATGATCCCGAAATTTGATAAATCTACCCCAAAGTCCGATTTCATAAAACCAATAATGGTCTTTTTTCTTTTTTCCTTTTCCTCTCAATCCATAACTCCAGCTCAAGAGATAAGAGGGAGAGAAATGCAAAATAGTGCAACAAGTTTGACTTTTCATATAATTCCAAGCCACTTCACAAAGAATTACTCACGTGATTAGGAGCTTTCTGGCAAAGCTCAAACCAAGAGAGCAGGGTCCTGTGCATTACTCAGATATTGGACTTGGCTTTGCTGAAAGCTGTTCCCAGCCAGACGTAAACCTGTAATGCAAAATAGTGCTCATTTGGAGGATAGTGATAACTGCTAGAGGTAGCAATGTCGTTTTCCAGAAGATGAAAGCAGGAAATTTTTTTTGTACGATAACTACATGCTTTTAACCTTATGGGGTCAATTTATGAAGCAGCAGATGCTGCTTCCAACCCACTCCACTTCTGGTCCGACTGAAGCAGAAGTTAAGAAGCAGCGGTCGTAGGACCGCTGGTCTATAATTCATCAGCCACCTCTGAGGCGGTGGACAGCAATCAGCCCGATTTGATACGATCGGGATGATTGACACCCCCTGCTTGTGGCCACAAATCTGCAGGGGGCGGAATTGCGCAAGAATTTCACTAGAAATGCTTGTGCAATCTTAAATGCCGACAGGGTATGCTGCTGGCATTTAGCAATTTTTGGGGCAGACATGATCCGCTATAGCGGATCATGTCCACCCACATCATAGTAAATCGGCCCTTCTGATCAAATTTACTTCTTCCTCTTTGTATCCTTTCATGAAAAGCATATCTAGGTAGGCTCAGGAGCAGCAATGCTCTATTGGGAGCTAGCTGGTTATTGGTGGCTATACATATGTCTCTTGTCATTGGCTCACCAAATGTTTTTAGCTAGATCCCAGAAGTGCTTTGCTTCCATGGAGCTGACTCTCATCTAGATTACCAGTTGTGCGTTCGTGTTTTAACGCTGAAAAAATGGTAATTTCAGCATTAAAACAGCACCGCAGTTACAAGTCTTGTCGGTATAGCTGTACCGCATGCCTTTTAGCCTTTTAACCAAACGTCAGTCCCGCACACGATAAACTTATGTTTTTTTATGGGACTTCCATAGCATAGCCATTACGAGTTTTGCGGTGAGGCTAAAAAGCTTGCGTTGCAGCCTGTACCGACAAGATCCGTTTCGCAATCTGAGAGCAGTAGTTATGAGTTTTATGCTACAAAACTGTTACATAAAACTCATAACTAAACTGTCACAAAGTACACTAAACACCCATAAACTACCTATTAACCCCCTAAACCAAGGCCCTCCCGCATCGCAAATGCTATATTTAAGTTATTAACCCCAAATCTGCCGCTCCCGACATCGGCGCCATTATACTAAAGTTATTAATCCCTAAACCGCCGCCCTCCCGCATCGCAAACACTATTTAAATATTATTAACCCATAATCTGCCATCCGCCCACATCGCCCCACTATACTAAAGTTATTAACCCCTATTCTGCCGCTCCCTGACACCGCCACCACTATAATAAACCTATTAACCCCTAAAATGAAAGCCCCCCACAACTAAATATACTAAATAAACCTATTAACCCCTAAACCAAAAGCCCCCCACATCTAAATAAACTAATTTAAACTAGTAACCCCTAAACCTAATGCCCCCCTAACTTTATATTAAAATTACAATTTCCCTATCTTAAATTAAATGAAAACTTACCTGTAAAATTAAAAATAGTAAGTTTAAACTAACAATTAAACTAATATAACTATTAAACTTAAATTAAACTAACTACCAATTAAATAAACTATATTACACATTAAAAAAATCCTAAAACTAAAAAAGACTAAATTACAAAAAATAACATACACTAAATTAGGAAAAATAACAAACGTAAAAATAAAAAAGAATTCCACCTAATCTAATAGCCATATACAAATAAAAAAGCCCACCCAAAATAAAAAAAACCCTCTAGCCTACAATAAACTACCAATAGCCCTTAAAAGGGCCTTTTGTAGGGCATTTCCCTAAGTTAAACAGCTTTTTTACCTGTAAAAAAAACAGACCCCCCCAACAGTAAAACCCACCACCAAACAAACCCCCAAAATAAAAAAACCTAACTCTAACAAAAACCTAATCTACTCATTGCCCTGAAAAGGGCATTTGAATGGGCATTGCCCTTAAAAGGGCATTTAGCTCTTTTGCATTGCCTGAAAAGGACATTTAGCTCTTTTAAGATATGCCCAACCCCTAATCTAAAAAAAAACGCACCCAAAAAACCTTAAAAAAACCTAACACTAACCACTCTTTAGGTACTCACAGTTGCTGAAATCCCTCTTGAACGATCTTCATCCCGGCAGCTCCATCTTCATCCAGGCAGCTCCATCTTCATCCAGGCAGCTCCATCTTCATCCAGGCGGCTCCATCTTCATCTAGGTGACTCCATCTTCATCCAGGCAGCTCCATCTTCATCCAGGCGGCTCCATCTTCATCTAGGTGACTCCATCTTCATCCAGGCTGCATCTTCTATCTTCATCCTGGCGGCGTCTTCTATCTTCATCCTGGCGGAATGGGTCCATCCTGAAGAAATCCAGCGCGGAGCATCCTCCTCATACGGTCGCCGCCGTATACTGAATCTTCAATGCAAGGGACGCGATTTAAAATGGTGTCCCTTGCATTCCTATTGGCTGATTTGATTTTGGAAATTCAAATCAGCCAATAGGATGAGAGCTACTGAAATCCTATTGGCTGTTCAAAACAGCCAATAGGATGAGAAGGCCTGAAATTCTATTTTCTCTGTTTCCAATTTACTTTTATCATCAAATTTTCTATATTTTCTTGGTATTCTTTGTTGATAGCTAAACCTCTGGAGGCTCATATGCTAATTTCTAAGCCCTTGAAGGCCGCCTTTTAACTCAGGGCATTTTAACACTTTTTCACAGCTAGAGGGCGTTAGTTCATGTGTGCCATTGAAATAACATTGTGCTCACACACGTGGAGTTACCTAGGAGTCAACACTGATTGGCTAAAATGCATGTCTGTTAAAAGAACTAAAATAAGGGGGCAGTCTGCAGAGGTTTAGATACAAGGTTATCATAGAGGTAAAAAGTATATTAATATAACTGTGTTGGTTATGCAAAACTGGGGAATGGGTAATAAATTATCTATCTTTTTGAACAATAACAACTCTGGAGTAGACTATCCCTTTAAGGGCCCTGATATTCAAAAGCTCTCCAGCTTGGAGAGAAATTACAGTTTAGGCTTCACAGGGTCTGAGCTCACTGAATATTCAAAAGAAAAAGGTTGGAACTCTCCAGTACTGCGAGATTCACCTCTCTCATTTCTATATATTAAGGAGAGACAAGCCCTGTGCAATAAAGCACTGAATTATATGAGAGTTTTGTTACACTTATGTGTATTAGAATTAGGATCATACTTTGTATATTTTTGTTTATATATACAAATTACATTGAATTTGCTGCATTACAAACTACAACTGACACTTTCAGAAAGTGGGAGGGACAGGGCACTTCCCTGGGTGGAACAGGGGAGTCCCCAGGTATGTCTGAAGCTCTTTCACAAGTCTGACTGATTTTTCTCACCAGCTGTGTGCAGTTAGAGTTTGCTCAAAATTCACAATAGACTTATTTTAACTAACAGAAAAATAATATACTAAAATATAGACAAAAGCAAGTTAAATTGTAGTGAAAACATTTCAGTTTAATTTGGAATTGATGAAAACGGAGCCTTTATATCAGCCCCAGGGGTTCTCCAGTTACCTTCTCTTTCCCATGTGAAATTTTGTATCCCAGAGAGCTTCATTACTTTCTACGGAAGGCATCTCTCTGGGATTTCCAGGTTCCTCCCATTTTCTTAGAAAATTCAGTGAATTCAGAATTTGTAAAATCACAATCCTAAATACAGTGATGTACACAAAATCAAATGCAAAATAGATAGTGCAAAGTTTAAATGTAATAAAATTTAAACTGAAATGTGAAGTGATAAAAAATAGAAAGCACAAAGTGTAAATGCAGCAGAACTGTTGTGTCATGCAGTGGTATATTGCACTGGACTTGTCTCTCCTTCACATAGAGAATTGCAGGGAATGCCCTTTGGAGATGTAAAGCAAAATCTGCCATTTGAATATTTCATTCGGGATCTCGAAGTGCTGGAGGATCATTTTAGAATATCTCACCTGATCTTAGAGGTTTTGAATATCTGGGTCACGAAAAAAGAACTTATATTAAGAATAAGGTACTATTAATAAGACACCAATTTTACATGTGTGTGTGTGTGTATATAATATACACCACAAAGCTTGGCTTAGTATACCTTACAAAAAGGGTTAACATACATCTTTGGGAGAGCTGCCAATAAAACCAAATAACTGCACAAAACTAGGGGGTATTGTCGCACATCCACTTGCAAATAAACAAAACAATTTTAAATGCTTCAAAACATCTATGCTTTAATATTAAAATTGGGATCTTAGTCACACAATATGGCCATATTCTGCTTAGCCAGTCACCAACTTACAACGTGTCTCAATGTTGACTGGTCCTAACACTACAGTACAATACTTTGCCTTGCTTCTCTCTTTATACACCCAGTGGCGTCACTAGGGTTGGTGTCACCCGGTGCAGTAACTCATGGTGTAAACCCCCATATATATATATATATATATATATATATATATATATATATATATATATATATATATATATATATATAGAGAGAGAGAGAGAGAGAGAGAGAGAGTGAGAGAGAGAGACAGAGAGACAGAGAGACAGAGATGGAGTGAGAGAGACAGAAGGGGGAGATAGAGAAACACAGAGGGGGGTGAGAGAGACAGAGGTGGGGAGAGAGACAGAGGGGAAAAAGAGAGTGAGAGAAAGAGGGGAGAGAGAGACAGAGGAGAGAGAGAGAGAAACACAGAGGGAGTAGAGGAAGAGAGACAGAGGGGGAGAGAGCGAGAGAGACAGAGACAGAGGGGAGAGAGACAGACAGGTGGGAGAGAGACAGAGTAGAGAGAGAGACAGAGGGGAGAGAGACAGACAGAGGGGAGAGAGAGACAGAGGGGAGAGAGATAGAGGGGGGGGGAGAGAGAGAGACAGGGGGGAGAGAGAGACAGAGGGGAGAGAGAGACAGAGAGGGAAGAGAGAGAGACAGAGAGGGGGGGAGAGACAGAGAAGGGGCAAGGGGTTTATCTTCAAGTGTTTATTCCTTTAGAGTCTGGACTGTTAAAGCCTAAGTGCAGCAGAGTGCTGTAGTCTGTGCACAGCCGGGTTTACACTAGTTTGAATTTTTTTTTTAAATAAACAGATGTCAGTGACTTCATTAAATCTCCAGCGCGAGGTTTAGTGCGCTGCACCTGCTAGGATCATGATATGAGATCATATTATTAGAGCCCGCCCAGGCTATTAATCAGCGAGACACATACTAATAAGTATAGCAGATTGAGAGGGCAGCCCTGCTGAACCTGCCTCTGTGCCCGGGTGCGCTGAACGCCCCCTGCATATACCTTAGCATGGACCCCTTAGCCCCTTGGCCCTTGGTCCTTCTTTAACCTTTTTTGTTTTTGTTTAATTTATACATACAAATCCTCAAAGATTGCTTTAGCATTATCCACTTTTGGTTTAGCATCATCCAACATCTACTTTTGTTTATTTGCATGTGGATGTGCGCCAATACCACCTGTTTTATTGGCAGGACTCACAAAGATGTATTTAAACTAAGGTGTTGTAAAACAAACTTTGTGGATTTGTATGTTAAAATAGGTAAACAGACCATCTCCCGAAAAGTGCAAGGGTTAAAATAAAAGTTTCACAAAACACATGAAAAACATATTAAAATAAGTATTAGACTCATAATACCCTTGAA
This sequence comes from Bombina bombina, assembly GCF_027579735.1. Classification (NCBI taxonomy): domain Eukaryota; kingdom Metazoa; phylum Chordata; class Amphibia; order Anura; family Bombinatoridae; genus Bombina; species Bombina bombina. The sequence continues at coordinate 637,966,962 of NC_069502.1, forward strand.
ATATGCATTATCATTTTTAATCACGTTGAAATGTTTTTTTGTTATTAATAGAATTAATTAATAGAACTACTTGAAATTCATATGTTCTTCACTTAAAAGAAAATGTTAATTTTACCTTTAAATAAGTACAGTGTATATATATATATATATATATATATATATATATATATATATATATATATATACAAGCAAAGGAAAGATATAGGTGCATACAATGGGGAAATCTTCAAAGTCTAACCTAAAGCAGCGTAGTACATACAATATGATAAACAGAGAAAAATATATATGAGTGTGAAAATACAGTTAAGGCTATCGATTAGTACTGCATACGTATCTATACTATAATCGCGTTTGTAACGTGTCCGTCTGTGTCACCAGTTGCTCATGCATCCTCAAAGGAATATTGGCTGCGCGAGGCAGCCAAAAGAATGTTGGATGCGCGCACAGCCAAAAGAATTCACCTGGATGCAGCAAAGCCGCCGAGCAACGCCGCTGCCCCCTAGGACCGCCATCGGCGAGGACCGCTGCCGCTGCCGAGGAACGACACAGTTGAGGACCTCCGCTGAGGATCCAGGCATCGGGAACACAGCTCCGCACCTCTGCTCCATGCCGCCTTCACTCCGAATAAAGATCAAAATGATGGATCCGTCTGGAAGAAGACCTTCTCCGCCGGACTTCAGGAACAGTGAGTACCTATTTGGGGCTTAGGTTTAGGCTTTTTTATTTTAATCTTTGGGGTGTTTTTTATTTTAGATTATGGTTTTTTGGGCTAGAAAAAGAGCTGGTTGCCCTTTTAAGGGCAGTAAAAGAGCTGAATGTCCTTTTAAGGGCAATGCCCATACAAATGTTCGTGTTAGGTTTCTTTATTTTGGGGGGTTTGGTGGGTGGGTGGGGGTTTACTGTTAGGAGGGACTTAGTATGTTTTAGAGGTAAAAGAGCTGTTTAACTTAGGTCAATGCCCTACCAAAGGCACTTTTTAAGGGCTATCGGTAGTTTAGTATTAGATTAGGGGGTGTTTTTATTTGGGGGGGATTTTTTATTTTTATAGGGGTATTAGTTTAGGTTTAAAAAAATTTTTGGATAGCTTTGCTTATTTATTTTTTCTGTCATTTTACTTTTTTTTATTTTTTTGTAAATTTAGCTTGGGGGGGGGGGGGGTTGTATTTTTCCAACATATCGCCTAGTCTATAATAAAAACTCTGTTAAAAGCCCATACACATTAAGTGGTTAAAACAGATAAAAATATATAAATAAAAATGACCAAATATAACAACAAAATCTGTTAAGTGGGAATTCCAACATCCACCTAAACATATAGAAATGGATTATTCATTGGACGTCCAAACAGTCATTCAAGAAACATATAACTTGTGCTGATATGAGAATCCAATCCCTTACGAATTTCCTACTTACATAATATAACCTCAATCTGATGAGGTAAGTGCCACACTCAATCTAGAAGAGCTCTCACCTTAATGCACCTTCGGCCTTAGCGCAGTTGATCTAGCGCAGTTTCAGGTTAGTGCACAAGCAATAAAAAGAAGTCTTTTTTCTGTACCCCATTGAAGTCTTTGGGGAAAGGGAGATAGCATGGTTGCGATATCCAAACTCCAGATGTTAGCGTGCCTGAGTCTTTCACTTTCATGCTAACTTTTTACTTTCAACTTATAACATGTGAGCGCTATTGATTTACCTTGAGCACAGTTAGTGCTCATGAGCAATAACAATGTATCGCTCCACTTGTAATCAAGCCCATTGTATGCTAGGATACGTATGGCCTTTTTTTTTGCATTCTAATGTCCTTTTAAATCAATGCCAAAAGCTAAGTTCACAAAATACCTTTGTCACTTTTTCTCTGTTTGCTTTATAGCTTTGCCGTGTAAGTGTCATTGATTTACTACTTGATGTTTGGAAGCCTTAAAAAGAAAAACATCAAGGGGTTTAAAACAAAGCTATATCTGTTTAGGGCAGCTTATGTTGTTTCAAGCAAGAACATTAAAGGATTAGACTTTGAGTTTGACAGTGTCCTTATTGCTTTCCCATAATTCTCTATTAATTCTCTATTAAGTAATTACAGTTCACAACAAAGGGGATGATTTTGGAGAGCATAGCTGCACCTCCAACTCTGTTAGCTGTGTCTTTTATACTACTCTGAGCATTTAGATGTTATCACAACACACAGAGGAAGTCTGGCACTCACTTGCAAGCACAGCTACATGTGAGTGCTATTGAGGACCCAGGGCTGTGCATTTTGCAGGGTCATATGATGTGTACTCGGTCCAGTCTGAGAGTGCAGTCCACTTCTGTGTTTTTCATTTAACTGTTATGCTTTTCTCCTGTGAATCAATAGTCTTAATCTCTTTCATTTAAAAGGTGATTTATTATGTGTCCTACATCTGCAGTTTTAATTTATACAACAGACCCTTAAAATCATTTTTTTTTTGCTTAATTGCACTTCTTAATTTAAAGTGGAAATTTCATATAATGCTATGTTTTACGAACACAATTATCCCACTGTTTCCCGAATCCTGATTGCAACACTAGAGATACGATTTCAACATAATTTAAGACTTGGTTCAATTTCTGCCACATCTGGAATACATTAAATTCCTGAAACAATATAAGCTTTTATTTTACATGTATGATTTAACTTTGCAAAACAATAATAGTATTCTCAGTGGTTTACATTGTTATTTTTTTTAATGGGCAGTAATTTGAGGATATTTAGAATAAAATAATAGGGAACATTAACAGGCGGTTTTAGTTGTGACAATCAGGGATATTATCATTTATCTTGCAAATGTAGGGAAATAAAGCATTTATCTTATTTTTTACATTTACAAAACATTATTTTGCAACAAACCATTTTGCCAGGAATTTCATGTAATGGTCAACTTTATTCCTGCCTCTAAATTTCCATTGCCATTTTATAATTTTATATACATTTAGATTTGATTTTAAAAATCAGTCAGAGAAAATATAGTGCTAGCTATACTGTATTGGTACGCTCATAGATATACATTGTGATATATATACTATATATATATATATAAATTTAAGGGCTGCCCTATTCACAAAAATTGACCACTTATTAGCAGAATAAAATATAGTTACAATAAAGTTCCTTTTTCTGCTACCTGCCACCATGTGGACAAACTCAGAATAGCTCCAAACTGTATTGTACAAGAGCAATTCAAGTCTGTAATTTGAATAATGTTGAACATAGGACCTAAAATATTTGTTATATTCTAAAACTATAAAAATGTAATTACCTTATAAAGATTTCACATAAGAAGATTATGCTAAATATACCAAAAATATTTTTTATAAATAATGGAATTAGAAATATTATTATTTAATGAATAAAATACATTTTCTGGCAAAATTTGACACCTTATGGAACATGCTTCTACTCTGCAGATACCAACAGTGTTCATTTTGATTTCTGACAAAGCATTTGATAGACTTAGTGCCAGATTACGAATGGAGCACAAACATCCAGAGCGATAGGGGGTTTGTCGCGAGTATAACGTGTTGAACGTAAACACGATGGCTTGAATGCAATCTCAATAGAATGATTACCGAGACTTTAGAGCTCTGGTTAATTATTTTGCAAAACAAAAAAGGTGCACAAAACACATCAAAAATACATTACAAAGTATAGTTACACTCATAATAACAAAATCAATAAAAAATTATTTAAAAAAATATTGCACAAAAAAGTTATAAGGGCTCAAAGATTTGAGATCTCATGGGGTCGATCCGATAAAAATCGTCGCCCGCAAAAGTCGGCGATGCCAATATTTGCGCGGGTTTGGTATCCTATATACGGCGTAACCTAGAAGTTACACGCGTATATTTCTGCCGTCGCCGGTAGTTTTTTGGGCCATAGGCAGGTATACCAAACCCGCGCAATTTGGTATCCAATATACAGCGTAAGGACTTACGTGGCGAAAATGGAGAAATCTTACTCCATTTTCACCTCGCCACAAAAAGCAGCCGTAAGAAGCCTTACGCTGACTATTGGAGCCCCGTAACTCCCTAAACTGGCTGCTAAATAAACCTAACGCATGTGCAATGTCTATCTCCCTGTCAACCGCGATCTTCTAAATAAAACCTAACACCTAACGCATGCGCAATGTCTATCTCCCTGTCAACCGCGATCCCCTGCCGCAATCCCTAATAAAGTATTTAACCCCTAAACCGCCGCCATCTACATAAACTAACCCCCTACTGTGAACCCCTAAAACCGCCACCATCTATATTAAAATTATTAACCCCTAATTTAATCTACCTACCCCGCCGCCAGCTATATTATCTATATTAACCCTAAGTATATTATAGTTAATATAGTTATTACATTATATATATTAACTATATTAACCCTAATTATATTAGGGTTAATATAGTTAATATAGTTACTATAGTATTTATATAAACTATATTAACTCTATCTAACCCTAACACCCCTAACTAAATTCTTATTAAATAAATCTAATTCATATTATAAACTAAAATATTCCTATTTAAATCTAAATACTTACCTATAAAATAAACCCTAAGATAGCTACAATGTAATTAATAATTACATTATAGCTATGTTAGGGTTTATATTTATTTTACAGGTAAATTGTTAATTATTTTAACTAGGTATAATAGCTATTAAATAGTTATTACCTATTTAATAGCTACCTAGTTAAAATAATTACCCAATTACCTGTAAAATAAATCCTAACCTAAGTTACAAATACACCTACACTATCAATAAATTAAATTAACTACAAATATCTATCTAAAAATACAATTAAATAAACTAAACTAAATTACAAAAATAAAAACCCAATAAATTACAAAAAATAAAAAAAAGATTGCAAGATTTTTAAGCTAATTACACCTATTCTAAGCCCCCTAATAAAATAATAAACCCCCAAAATAAAAAAAATTCCCTACCCTATTCTAAATTAAAAATAGTTCAAAGCTCTTTTACCTTACCAGCCCTTAAAAGGGCCTTTTGTGGGGGCATGCCCCAAAGAAAACTGCTCTTTTGCCTGCAAAAAAAACCACAATACCACCCCCCCAACATTACAACCCACCACCCACATACCCCTAATCTAACCCAAACCCCCCTTAAATAAACCTAACACTACCCCCCTGAAGATCTCCCTACCTTGTATTCACCCAGCCGGGCCGAACTCCTCATCCAATCCAGGCGATGTGTTCCAGCAAGCGGCAGTGAAGTCTTCTTCCATCCGGGCGATGTCTTGAAGCAAGCGGCAGAGAGTCTTCTTCCATCGGCGATGTCTTCAAGCAAATCGGCATCTTCAATCTTCTTTCTTCGCTCCTCCGCCACGGAGCATCCTTCCGGCACGACGACTTCCCGACGAATGAGGTTTCTTTAAATGACGTCATCCAAGATGGCGTCCGCCGAATTCCGATTGGCTGATAGGATTCTATCAGCCAATCGGAATTAAGGTAGAACAATCTGATTGGCTGATTGAATCAGCCAATCAGATTCAAGTTCAATCCGATTGGCTGATTGGCTGGCGGCGGTGTAAGGGGATTAGATTAGGGGTTAATACATTTATTATAGGTGGCCGCGGTGTAGGGGGATGTAGATTGTAGGCAAAAGAGCAGTTTACTTTGTGACAAAGCCCCGCCAAAAGCCCTTTTAAGGGCTGGCAAAAGAGCTGAATTCTTTGGGGCATGCCCCGCAAAAAGCCCTTTTAAGGGCTGGCAAAAGAGCTGTTACTTTGGGGCAATGCCACGCAAAAAGCCCTTTTCAGGGCTATTTGTAGGGTTAGACTTAGGTTTAGTGGTAGGGATAGTTTAGTATTTCAGGGGTTAAATAATTTAATATAGCTGGCGGCGGTATAGGGGGATTAGATTAGGGGTTAATAATTTTACAATAGATAGCGGTGGGGTAGGGGCTCACTTTAGGGGGTAGGTAAGGTAGATGGCGGCGGTGTTAGGGGCTCACTTTAGGGGGTTATAGATTTAATATAGCTGGCGGCGGTTTAGGGGTTAATAATTTTATTAGGTTGCGGCGGGCTCCGGGAGCGGCGGTTTAGGGGTTAATAATTTTATTAGGTTGCGGCGGAGTTTGGGAGCGGCGGTTTAGGGGTTAATACATATTTTATTGTTAGGCTAGTGAGGGGGGATAGCGGATAGAGGGTTAGACGTGTCGGGCTATGTTAGGGAGGCGTGTTAGACTTGTCGGGCTATGTTAGGGAGGCGTGTTAGACAGTGCGGGTGATTTAGACTTTAGTCAGGTTTTGTAGGCGCCGGCAGTTTATAACGTGCCGTAAGTCACTGGCGACGCCAGAAATTTGTACTTGCGCAGATTTCTAGACATCGCTGGTTTATCTGACTTACGGCATGTTAGCATCTGACGGCGCCATATATGGGATAGCTTGAGTTGCGAGCTGAAACTGCGGGCGACGCGGGTTCCCTCGCTTGCGCCGCAAGCTACGATCTATATCGGATCGCGCCCCATGTGTCAGAAAAAAAGTCTGACAAAGGGCTTTAACATTGAGATACATACTTATACACCTTTAAAAATGTATATGTATGTGGGACATGAAACCCAATTTTTTTCTTTCATGATTCAGATAGAGAATACAATTTTAAACAACTTTCTAATTTACTTCTATTATCTAATTTGTTTCATTCTCTTGGTATCATTTGTTGAAGGAGCAGCAATGCACTAATGGTTTCTAACTGAACTCATGGGTGAGTCAATCACAATCGATACATATAATGCAGCTACCAATCAACAGCTAGATCCTAGGTTCTCTGCTGCTCATGAGCTTACCTTGATAAACCTTTCAGCAAAGGATAACAAGAGAAGGAAGCAAATTAAATAATAAAAGTAAATTGGAAAGTTGTTGTCAGTATATGCCCGGGTTATGATACAATATATTTAATAATTATTCTTTAAAACAAACCCCCAATAAAATTCATATACGAAACAATTAAAATTAATATGGCTGTCAACAATTTCCCACAAATATCAAAACAAAGAAATCTAATAGTTAACTATGTTACATTGTACCTATCCTTACTAACCGAGTATTTTGTATATTGTATCAAGCAACCAACTACTATATATAATGGTTGCTATACTCCAACAAGGATTGAGAGTAACTAGGGAATATGTTACAAGAGAGTAATACTTACTTACCCACTATAATAGCAACATAGCTTAACGGAGGGTAATAGGACACACAGTTTATTTAGAATACATCATTCACTTATATCCACAATGTATCTTTCATATTGAGTTTTGTTTTGTTATTTGTCAGCACATATGCCCTGTTAATAGGGTTTATTGTGTACATATGTTTTCGCAATCAATGACTGTGCTGAACACTAACAACAAAATCCCAACCTGGCATTGGCTAATTAGTTAGAGGTGGAGTTTGGATAACCAATAATATTTTAGGCAGTACTTTTTAAACCGAAGTGTATTACAAAATGACAGGCTATGACTACGGCTATATGCTGAAACGCGTAAGCCAATTTTTCTACACTTGATCTAACTAATTACAGGGTACTGCTGTCCTGTAACATTTTTTAACCTTTTGAAATAAAGAATTTTGTTTTACTTAACGGCGTTGGTGCTCTCTTGTTCTTTGAAAATTATCTACTTGCCATTTGCACCACGCCGAATCAGGTCTATCGAAGTCGCAATAGGATTGGCTGGCAAGCACACACCTGTCCGTGACGTCACTGACGTACCGCAAGTTGGATCGAACAGAGGAATCTGGGGCTCAGGAGCGTAAGCAAGTGGAAGGGTCAAGGAGCGGAACCTGGTTTCCCTGCGAGTCTCCGGCAAACACCCGTACACGCTACCTAGAGAAGGATCCTGACACGGAACTGAAGTATGGGAACAGGTATGTAGCGAGGGCCTGCCGTGGCAATATATCTCTGTATGGTGCACAGCGCTTGATAACTGCATTTATCCGGGAGGGCCGCCGAGCCCAAATTTTGGGATTTGTTTGTTACAGCCAGCACATGAGCTTGTGTCCGCTACATACCGACCCACCTATGAACTTTGTGTAAACAGTGTATCTGCTGTTTGATAAACAGGACTGATTACCATACTATTAATTAGTTGCTCTAAGACCGCCATCCTAACTGTACCTTAAGGCTAAGAAGCTTCACTAACACAACGCAACTATTAGCGTACAGGACAAACTTACAGTGAATACTCTTGCTACCTACATTTGTTACTTGAAATTATTCTTAGGTGTCTTGGCAAACACCTCAGCAAGACTATTTTTTGCGACTATATATATAGACATGGACAGCAGTAACCCTAACTTTTTCTCACTTATGCCGGCATCTGACAGAAATGCTAACACTGTGGACTGTGAACTAATCTTTTCTAACGACAAAGGCATCTTAACCCTTGGCAACCTGTTTGATTGCATGGAGAATTTGCTATTAAAAGAAACAAGGCTTCAATGGGATCTCTGGACTTTAGAAAAGTACATTCAAATGAAAATGATACCCAGAGGACTGAGAGTCTATAAATTTCCTACTTTCGAAGTGGATGTGAATGACACTGACTTTGTGGACACTTGGAATGAAATCCTCTCAGAATGTGCATCCAGATTAATGTTGTTGCTTGTCAATTACAAGAAAAATCAGTTATTGCATGTTAGAAAAGAAATTGATATTTTACAGTTAGAAATGAACAAAAGAATGGATGATGTGAATTTTCTCAAATATGATGATTTACTTAGGCAGACACTAGCCACTAATAAGCGAGCAGTAATGGAAAACAAACATTCCAAGTATCTTAGGGATAAGGAAGACTATGACACAAAAACTGTTTATATTTGGAATAAAAAACAAAGGGCCAGTTTCAGACAGAGATCCAATTATTCTAGTAAGGGTAGAAACAACAACAAAAATAAGAATAAAAACAAAAATACACAATCTAATAAATTAGGAAAGACAGTGTCATTTTCAGACAGCGAACCTGATTATTCCTCTGAAGATAGATCCTCTGGTAGTGAGGGACAACATGACTCCATTGTAGGAATACTTAAAAATGTTAACACTGTGCAAGTTTCAGAACCATTAGTAGTTAGACCAAAAGAACAACGACAAAATCCTAACAAGAATAGTAACAAAAAACAGAGTCCTACAGCTACTAATATGCAAGGGTCACACTCTTCTGATATAGAACAGTTTTTTCCCAGGGATCCAGCACTATCAGCAGTTCCAGGGCCACAACACAAGTCAAAGGACAGGTATCAATTGAGAGGACAGAAGGCCACCAGCAAATACAAATAGGGAATGTAATTAACCTTTCTAAGAAAATATTGAGTAAAGAACAAATAAAAGTATTGAGTCTGGGTTTAACTTTTGCCCCCACTGAGGAGTTTGATATATTTCAAACAATGATAGATGTAAATAGATTAGTGAGAAACATCACTTTAAAAAAACATTTCTCTGGACAGGATAATACCTGCCAAGACATTCCTGTTACAAACATCAATATTAGTGATAGTTCAAATAGACTTAGTTTCTTAGAAACATGTGATGTAACAACTCTAGATGAACTAAGAATGGAGACAACTAATGATGAAGGTAACATCACAAGGGGAATACATATGAAATCTAAATCTAAATTTTATCCCATTCAATCAAGGGGGGACATAATTGAAACCTTTCATTCAAGAATAGAGAGAGATCTCATTAATTTGAAAACCAATAACAGTGCACCCAAACACAATATCTCTCTTAAAGAGAGAATGGCTATAAAGACACTGCAACAAGATGATAATATAATCATCAAAAATGCAGATAAGGGCGGCACAGTAGTGGTAATGGATAAATCTATGTATATAGATGAGGCAATGAGACAATTGAACAACAGGGCCAATTATTCTGTTCTACGAAAGGATCCCACTAAACAATTTGCAGAGGAACTTGGTCACCTATTGGACGATGGTGTAGAGCTGGGGTGTATTGATAATGAGACAGCATTATGTCTGTATGTAGAACATCCTAAAATACCCCAGTTCCACCACCTTCCAAAGGTGCACAAATCTTTGGACAACGTCCAGGGACGCCCAATAGTAAGTGGAATTGGGTCAATCTTTGAAAATCTCTCAAAGTGGCTAGATTCTATCTTAAATCCACTAGTAAAGACTCTACCCTCTTACATCAGGGATACCAAATCTGTATTGAATATAATGAAAAACACAAAATGGAGTAAGAACTATTGTTGGGTCACTGTGGATGCAGTGGCGTTATACTCCTCGATACCCCATGACGATGGTATAAGAGCAATAGAATTTTTCTTGAAATACTACACAGAATTCTCATTGGATTTTCAGAAATATATCATCAGAGTTACACGGTTTTTACTTTCCCATAACTTTTTCCAATTCCAGGATATTTTCTATCTCCAAAGATGTGGAACTGCTATGGGGGCAAAATTTGCCCCCTCATATGCCAACCTATTTTTAGGTTGGTGGGAGCAGTTCCACATCTTTGGAGATGGAAATGAATACAAAAAAGACATCCTCTTGTATGTAAGATACATTGATGACCTCCTCTTTATATGGAAAGGGGAGGCAGGGGATGTGGTAAAATTTGTCAATAGACTGAATGAGAATCAAATAGGTTTAAAATTCACTTTTGAAACTGGTCTTGATGAAATTAACTATCTAGATGTGACTCTTAAAGGCATTCATGACAAACAGGTTGTTACTAAGATCTATAGAAAAGCAATAACAGGCAACTCATTGCTTCATGGAAAGAGTTGTCACCCGAAGCATACAGCTCATGCGGTAGCTAAAGGTGAATTCATTCGCCTGAAGAGAAATTGTACTCTTGAAAGTGATTTCTCACAGGAAGCAATTGCTTTGGAAAACAGACTCAAAGAGAGGGGGTATTCCAATATGGTAATCAGGAAAGCGAGAAAAGAAGTAGACAAAATAAATAGGTCATCCCTACTAACTGAAAAAGGCACAGGCAAAGAAATGTTTAAGGGGGTCAACTTTACCACCAATTACAGCAATCAATATCCTGAGATTGTAAATATAATTAAGAAACACTTTCATATTTTGGAAGCTGATGAAAAACTGGTGGAAGTTGTCAAAACAGGTATTAGATGCAGCTCCAAAAAATGTCCAACATTGGGATCACTGCTGTCCCCAACAATGCTAAAAACTGAGACTGCCAGATCTTCTTCATGGTTAACCAATAATGGTATGTACCCCTGTGGGCATAATAAATGTAAACCATGTGAACATTTGACTAGAACAAAAACTTTCTCCTCCAATGTGACAGGAGAAACTTTTAAGATAAAGTCATGTATGAACTGTATGTCTACAGAGGTTGTATATCTACTATATTGCATAGAATGTGGAATGCAATATATAGGTCTCACCTCTAGAGACATAAAATCCCGAATAAGGGAACATCTATCAACCATCACAAGAGGAAAGTCTAGCACTCCATTGGTATGTCACTTTAAAAACAGACACAAGGGATCTATACACACCTTGCGATGGTGTGCGATAGAAAAAGTAAAACTTCCCAAAAGAGGAGGTAATATTGAGAAATTGTTGGCTAAAAGAGAAGCATTTTGGATGTTCAGACTCAGAACACGATATCCAGAGGGTCTGAACTCCAAATACGACTTGATAAATTACTGGGAATAAATTTGGTAACTGTGTCAATTATTTTTATAGTCTGAACAAGAAAGAAGACAGTATTCCATTCCTTTGAGGTCCTTGTTATTTATATTCATATAATAATTTATCTCTAGTCAAAACAGTGATAACATAGAATCACCCCTTTCCCATTATACTCAGACATTTTTTGAGAATTATAACATCCTATCTATTCTATATCTTTCTTACAACAATTTCCCACAAATATTAAAACAAAGAAATCTAATAGTTAACTATGTTACATTGTACCTATCCTTACTAACCGAGTATTTTGTATATTGTATCAAGCAACCAACTACTATATATAATGGTTGCTATACTCCAACAAGGATTGAGAGTAACTAGGGAATATGTTACAAGAGAGTAATACTAACTTACCCACTATAATAGCAACATAGCTTAACGGAGGGTAATAGGACACACAGTTTATTTAGAATACATCATTCACTTATATCCACAATGTATCTTTCATATTGAGTTTTGTTTTGTTATTTGTCAGCACATATGCCCTGTTAATAGGGTTTATTGTGTACATATGTTTTCGCAATCAATGACTGTGCTGAACACTAACAACAAAATCCCAACCTGGCATTGGCTAATTAGTTAGAGGTAGAGTTTGGATAACCAATAATATTTTAGGCAGTACTTTTTAAACCGAAGTGTATTACAAAATGACAGGCTATGACTACGGCTATATGCTGAAACGCGTAAGCCAATTTTTCTACACTTGATCTAACTAATTACAGGGTACTGCTGTCCTGTAACATTTTTTAACCTTTTGAAATAAAGAATTTTGTTTTACTTAACGGCGTTGGTGCTCTCTTGTTCTTTGAAAATTGTCCCTAAAATATGTTCATAAAATTTTTTGTTAAATGTAAAATAGTTATGTTTTAAAAGAAAGTCCAAAAATTCTATTACAACATTTGTATGATTATTGTAAGTTGGTCCTCTTTGCATTAGGTAATATCTTATTATTTCTAGTCCCTTTGAATAGGGAATAGAAGAATACAAGGGGGCCTATCTATTAAGCTCCGAATGGAGCTTGATGCCCCGTGTTTCTGGCGAGCCTACAGGCTCGCCAGAAACAGCAGTTGTGAAGCAGTGGTCACAAAGACCGCTGCTCCATAACCTGTCCGCCTGCTCAGAGCAGGCAAACAGACATCGCCGGAAATCAACCCGATCGAGTACGATCGGGTTGATTGACACCCCCCCTGCTGGCAGCCCATTGGTCCGCCAGGTTTTGATAAATTGGGGCCAAGGCCTCTACGTCGATAGTGACTAATAGAGTATTCTCCCCTACTGTTAATCCTTCTAGCTTTCTTAATACATCAAGTGTATCTTTCACATATGATGGTTGAATATCAAGAAAGGGCCTTAGACAATAGTCTACATATTCAGAGATTTTATCAGTTAGGGATCCTATCCCTGAAATTATTGGTCTACCAGGAGGAAGGAATTTCTCTTTCTGTAACTTTAGAATTGTGTAAAAGGTAGCAATTTTAGGATGTTTTACAGTAATATTTTTTTCTTTTTTTTTGTTTATTAATTTTTGTTCCCAGGCTTTATTTATAATTCAATCTAGTTGTTCTTTATAAATCAATGTTGGGTCACTTTTCAAAGTTTTATAGTGAATTTTATCTTTTACTTGTTTTGAACATTCAAGGAAATAATCCGAAGTATTTAAAACCACTACATTGCCTCCCTTGTCCGAGGATTTTATTGTGAAATCTTTATGATTTTTTGAATCCATTATTGCTGATCTTTGTTTTTTTGTTAGATTATCCTTAAATCCTTCTTTGACATCCATTTTTTCTAGAGCTCTCTCAACTAGTTTAACAAAGTTGTATAGACTTGGAAAGGTTGATAGGGAGGTCATGTTTTCAGGTTTATTGCTTAGGTTGCTATAACCTATATGTTCCTGTTCCATAGATTCTTCACTGGTATCTTCTAAATCTTTTAAGAGCAATAAATCTTTCAAAAGATTTGCTTTGATATATTTTGTTCAAGAGAAGACTATCTTTCTTGCAAATAAATTCAAATCTTTGACTGCATTAAATCTGTCACATTTACTGGTAGGGCAAAATTTAAACCTTTCCCCAAAACTTCAACTTGTACATCTGTTAGAGTAATGTTTGACAAATTTACTACCTTTTTGCTATTTAACAAATCTATTGCTTCTCTGTCCTTTGGTTTCTCAAAGGATATCTTCTTGGTCTTTTTGTTGCTGTTGTTTTTTCTCTAAAAACTCCCTTCTCCTGCCTCTTCTAAAGGGGGTCTTTTGTTTATTTGGATCATCTATACCAGACCTATCTGATTCTGAACTGCTGGAATGATTCCTTGAATAGTCATAGACCTTGTTTTCTTGATAGTCCCTCCAATCCCTCTCAAATTTAAGTTTTTTTCCTCAATTTAATTGCATCTTGTAATTTTCTGACTTCTGATTTAATCACTGTCATTAGTTTATCATATTCATTATTGTCCTTCCATTCATCATTTTTTTCTTTTTGCTATTGTTAACTCATTCTCATAGTTTCTTTTGTCTTAAATGATTCCCTTGTAGCATTAACCTCATCCAATTTGAGGAACACTCACTTGCATAATCCTCCTATTTTTTTCTGGAAATTTTCTAGAAGGGGTTCATTTAAATTTAACCCTGGTCTTTTTTCTAATTCTCAAGCCTCTTGGAATCAGTTTTGTTTCTAAATATTTATTTAGGCTTGATATTTCCCATTTCAGTTTTTGTTCCTTTAAAATTATGTTTTATAATTTCGAAAAGCTTTGTGTATTATTATTTGTGTGCTTGTTTTTGTATTTGTTTCACCAGTACTTCCTGGTGTAGAGAAAGTTTTATCTATATCAAAATTCCATTCGGTATCATCTAGGCCTGCCATATTTTATGCTTTAAGAAGGTGGAGATCTTATAGTTCAAAATACCTCTTTAAGAGAAAAAACAACAGCAACAAAGAAGACCAAGAAGGGGAGGGAGGAAACACAAAAACTACACAAATAGACACAAGCAGACACCCTCTGAGAAACCAAAGGACAGAGAAGCAATAGATTTGTTAAATAGCAAAAAGGTAGTAAATTTGTCAAAAATTACCCTAACAGATGCACAAGTTGAAGTTTTGGAGAAAGGATTAACTTTTGCCCCTACCAATAAATGTGAAAGATTTAATGCAGTCAAAGATTTGAATTTATTGGGCTCCTGTGCAAACGTATTTATCCAGATACACCTTGTCATATGATGTAAGCCTAATTCTTAGGCTTTATTTGTTTAGTTTTATTCTGAGTGAACACTACATCAGCTAGGCTTACTTTCTACTCATTATTGTCATTTATTCCAATTTATTGTAATTTATTGAACTCCACTTCTACATTGTGGTTAGGATATTGCATTATTTTATGTATTGTATTTGGCACTATTAATCTTATGTACTGTAATCTGCGTATTTCGAGCTAATCTTTAGATTATAGGTTATTATTTTTAGGTTATTTTCCTGTATATACTATTTTGTATTTTTGTCGTATGACAATCTATATAGCTATATCCTTTCTCCCTAGCTTTTAGCGCCAGTACCCCTGCTTTGTTTTTTAATTTCTAATTCTGGGGCCTGTTTGAGGGAGCCCTCCCATACTTGGTATTCGGGTGTTCTATAGCGCCAGCTTTTCCTTTGTTACCAATTCTTACTAATTAACTAACACAACTACTAATGGATAATATGCTGACAGTGTTTGTCTAATGCTATCATAAGGTTTCAGTAATCCTAGCTATTTGATTGTTACTTACTTTATGTACCATCCTCATATACTTATAATTATTGTGTTTTGGGGAGCTTCCTTCTAGTATGTACCTCTGTTGTTTATTCAGCATAACATTGATAAATTTACTTTTTTGCTTTGATTAGGGGGTTCATTTAACTCTTTACCAATAAACTAGATTTTGAAATTCATTATTTGAGTGCTGGATAGGTTAATCTGCCTCTAGGGCAATGTACATGTAATTGTCCATTGTCCAAAGTGAGCACTAATTCTTAATTACATATATATATATATATATATATATATATATACACTAGTTTGTGTGATTGAAAGCATGCATTGTTTGGCTGTAGATAGGTACCCAGGAGGGAAGAGACCTTGGCGTGGTTCCTGTGCTTGGCCCTTTTGGCCAGATACGGGAACTAACTCTTACTCTTAAATTTTTTGCTTTCAATCTTAGCTGTGCACTTGCAAGTGAGTGCCAGACTTTCTTTGTGCGTGGTGTTGATTAATTTGTTTTGTAATTTTCCCTATGGGCTTTGCACCCAGACTTGCCTGGGGTTAACTGCCTGGGTCTCTGGAGGCTGTGCAGATGGCTACACATGCTATTGAGCATCCAGGGCTGTGAATTTTGTAGGGTCATAGGATGTGTACCCGGTCCAGTTTGAGAGTGCAGTCCATTTCCGTGTTGTGTATGTGTCAAGGGAGATTACATATGGCCTGTGCGCCCTTGTATGGCTGCCAATTTGTGTAAATGAAAGCATGCATTGTTTGGCTGTGGATAGGAACCCAGGAGGGAAGAGACATTGACGTGGTTCCTGGACTTGACCCTTTTGGCCAGATGCAGTAACTAAGTCTTCCATTTGTTGTTTTGAATCTTAGCTGTGTACTTGCAAGTGAGTGCCAGACTTTTTCTCTGCGTGGTGTTGATTAATTTGTTTTGTAAGTTTCCCTATAAGCTTGCACCCAGACTCGTTTTGGGTTAACTGCCTCTGTGAACTGTGCAGCTTACTGTGAGTGCTATTGAGCCAGGGCCGACGCTTGTGTAAGGCAGCTAGGCAGTGGCCTTAGGGCGCCTCCAGCCTTGCTGCTGGCATTGAAGCAGCTTGAGTCAGAGTGAAAAAATTGTTTTATGTTAGTTGTTAGTTGAGACCTCCAGTGCAGTCACGTGACTCATTTGCAAGTTTTTGGGGTGCAAACACAACTTCAAGTAGAGGAGTGTGCGCAGTCTCTGAGGATGCTGGTGTAGTTGTTCTCCAGACCAGGTGGGTAAAATCTGACACACAGTGAGTGACTGTCAGTCACTGACTATGTGTTATGGTCAGATCGGTTATCATGATCTGAAGGTGGCCGCTGCAGCCAGGGCAGTGTTTGTTGAGCCTGAACTAAACCTGCCGATTTTGTGCAGTTTAGCCAGACTCTGGGAGATCTGTGCACAGAGCTACACTGCTTTATAGTGACTCATGAAATGAATTTGCTGATAGTTGCAGGTATGAGGTATTATAAAGTAGATTATAAGATATATATTATGAGATATAATTGAGTAGTGTCTAAGTTTGCTTATTAAAGCTGTTAAATAGGTTACCAGAACCATGTAATAGATGGATTGTGGTGTTATTTCTTTTTAAGTTATGGCTTTGAATTTGTGCACAGTTTATTAATTAATGTTCCCTTAACAGTCAATTTAAACTATAATACATGTGTAATTATAAGCAGCACTAGAATAATTTTAGCAACAGCTATCGGTAATCTCAGGAAGTTGACGGCTTTGTGGTTGTTATCTCAGAGAGGGATATAACACAGCAGAGAAAAATGTTGTAATAAAGTTAATGCAATCAAACTTGAATTACAAATATTCCTATTTATAGATGTTACTACCCAAATAACCCTTTAAAGTTGTTTGTCTATGAAGAAAAAAACAAACCTAAAATGCAGGCAGCTTTAAAACTCCTGTGTCCAGCAGCACGCAGCAACAGCTCTCAGAGTTTCAAGTTGAAACACTAAGAGCAGTTTTTGCATGCTGGACACAACCGCCTCTGGGAACCTAACCATGGGTACCAGCCCACATGTCTTATAATTCTCTGTCTGTGAAATTATCTATCTATCAAATCTATCTATTTATATAACTATCTATTGAATATATCTATCGAATTTATCTATCTATCTATTGCATCTATTTATCTATCTAATCTATCAATCAAATCTATCTACCTATCTCATGGCCGTACTGTTATCTGACAGCCACTTGTGTGTCGGACTATTATCCGGCGGCAAAATGTGTGTGTAAATGTGTCTGTAAGTGTGTGTATGTGTATATGTGTGTGTGTGTAAATATGTGTGTGTGTGTGTGTGTAAATGTGTGTGTGTGTGTAAATGTGTGTGTATGTGTAAATATGTGTGTGTGATTGTATGTATGTGTATGTGTAATTGGAGAACACTGCATGAAACCTTGTATTTCTTGGATGGGACAAATTACTGATCCTTTCAAACATAATATCAACCATAGAAAAAAAAAAAAAAAAATTCAGCCAGATCTGGAAGATCTATCACTGTCAGTGTTCTTGGCCCATTGGGATGCAAGTTCCAGTCCAGGCTCTTCTTTGTCTTTCATGACATCAAATGCAATTGGAGGATATCCGGTTGCCCGTCAATATATAAATCCCAGCTCCAGTTGTATCTTTAGTTCTTGAGAAAGTCCCGTCGCACGGGACGAAACGCGTAGAACGTTACTTTGTGTACATTCTATTTATCGCCCAGTGAAGCCACCGTAGATCCTCGTGTGCAGTGAGCTCAGCACTAGGGGTTCTTCTATTGGTACTGAGCTGAGTGTGTGTGGAGGTGTGTCCCTGACGCAGCGGCTGGAGAGATCGAAGTACCCGCTGTTACACTCACTGAAATTGGACGTTTTTAAATAACGAAGGGACATTTGATGATCCATAACATTACAGCTAGATCCTAGCCATACGTGTATGAGGGACAACTTTAATTATGATGTGCCTGTTTTTATTTGAACTCTTGTGAGTATAATATCTTGTGTGTTTCACCTGAATAAATATATCTACACTTTAATCGCGTCCTGCGCTTCTCTCCTTTCATCCTATTCTAGAATGTGTATGTGTAATTGTTTGTGTGTGGGTGTAATTGTATGTGTATATGTGTGTCTGTAATTGTATGTGTATATGTGTGTGTGTAATTGTATGTGTGTAAATGTGTGTGTGTAAATATATGTGTGTGTGTGATTGTGTGTATGTGTATATGTGTGTGTATTTGTATGTTTGTGTAATTGTGTGTGTGTGTGTAATTGTGTGTGTAAGTATATATGTGTGTGCTTAAATATATGCTTTTTGGGTTTCATATCCCTTTAGCTAGCAGTAGGATGGTATGTAATCTGGGGGGGGCCGCAAAATGTATCCTCGCATGTGTGGCCAAAAATCCTAGCACCAGCCCTGTATTGAGCACCCAGGGCTGTGCATTTTACAGGGTCATAGAATGTGTACCCGTTCCAATTTAAGAGTGCAGTCCATTTCTGTGTTTTGTATGTGTATTGGGAGATTACATAAATCCTGTGCACCCTTATGTGGTTGCCAGGTTGTTTGATTGAAAGCAGCCATAGTTTGGCTGCGGATAGGTACCCAGGAGGGAAGGTTCGTGGGCTTGACCCTTTTGGCCAGATTCGGTAACTAACTCTTCTATATCTTATACAATATGTGTGTGTATCTAATATATTATATATGTATGCATGTATCTATGTATATATAAAAATGTATAGAAAAAAATTAGCAAATCTAGTTAGGTATACCCACTTATTTTCCCCCAGAAGTACTCTGTATACATTGCTAGCAATGCACCAGAGAACTGTGGGTAACATGCAAATTAGATTTACAATATCTCATGCTTGTGTTTCTTGTTTCCAGTACTGTGTTCAAACACTGCAATTCCCCTTAGGGGGTAGGTTCATCAAAAAACAAACCACTTCTGGACAGCTAATTTTATACATAAAGTAGAAACTGGGTAACTGTGATGGTCAGGTGTCCAAATAATATTGGCCATATAGTGTCTGTGTACGTCATAGTGCAGTCTGGACAAGATGCTCAAAATAGTGTGTCAAAATATCTGTAGTAGGGTTCAAAGAAATGTAACATGGTAAGCTAAAAATAACATAACATACAGTACAACAATATGGTGTTTAATATTGGAGTATTATTTCTGTTAAATATTTCTATAATTGTCTTTACTAGGTTGATCCACTGATACAAAAAGGCCATGAGAATCTGGTGCACCATATACTGCTATATGAATGTGCTAGAGATGTGAATGAGGAAGTACTGGAATATGGCCATGAATGCTATCATCCCAATATGCCTGATGACTTCGTTAATTGTAATACTGTGCTATTTGCTTGGGCCATAGGTGGAGAGGTAAGTACCACATACCTTGTTCTTTATTCACTACAGATTAGTACAAATATTTATACACTGAGAATGATATTACAAAGTGGTACTTGATGAAGAAATAGTTTTTTGTTTTTTTATCAATTGCATACTGATACCACGTGTACTCAAAACAGTCCATACTCCTTTAAAATAGATTTAGGATAAACAAAAGTTTCTAAAGGACATTGGCATTTGAATCAAATACAAAGGATGGCCCAGCACTTACTGCCAATTTCCAGGTGCACGCTGTCAGGATCCTGCACAAATCCCAAACAACTTCAGTGAATCGAAAGACAGCAGCACCGCTAGGTATACATCAATATCCTTTTATTAGTGAGACATCACATAGAACAACGACAACGTTTCGGTCACCAACTGACCTTAATCATGATTAAGGTCAGTTGGTGACCGAAACATCGTTGTTGCTCTATGTGATGTCTCACTAATAAAAGGATATTGATGTATACCTAGCGGTGCTGCTGTCTTTCGATTCACTGGCATTTGAACCTGTACAATTGTTGTATGTAAATCATCAAAAGTGATTAACTGAAGATAGATATTTTTATAGCATAATAGGCAGACAAGTTATTTAATCATGTTACGATTATACTATTGATGGAAATGATTGTGATCACAGAAGAGATCACATTGTCAAATATCATTTAAAAAAAAGTATTTCTACTTTTATTTGTACATTAACACTGCACTGCACTCTAATTTAGGGTTAGTTTACGAGTGGTGCGCTAACTGTTGTGCGTAAGGGATAAGGGGTATATCGTGGCGTGTTGAAAGTAAAGACGTTTGCTTGAGCACAATTTAAATTAACTCGCGTTGGGTTAGCACGACTTCAGAGCTCTGGTTAACTGTTACACGAGACACAAAAGTGGCACAAACACATAAAAATACATGTAAAAGTACAGTTAAACTCATAATAACACTGTCTGATAAAATATATTTTTAAAAATTGCATTAAAAAGTTATAAGGGCTCAAATATATGAGATCTCAGGTGTTAGAAAGAAAGAAAAAAGAATGGCAAAGGTCTGTAACACTGAGATAAATACATACACTTGTCTAAATATGTGTATTTATGAATATATATATATTTATATTTATATGCGTATACATATGTATTTATAGGTGTATATATGTATTTACAGACATATATACACATATAAACACATACAATAGATAAACAATGATCAGCACTCCAAACTCCACTTTAAATAGTGACAAGCAAATATCCATATTAAATTATAATTTACAGTATAATTTTAGTCAATAAATCTAGTACAATATAGCATTTTTTTATTTTTACCATAACTCTTGATATATAATAGTAGTCTGGTTTGTTTTAGGGTTTCACATATCCACCACATGTGGGATTTTCCATTGGAATGTCAACAGACCCTAAATATGTTCTTATGGAAATTCATTATGATAATCCATCATATCAACAAGGTAAGAACAAATGACGTAACACACTTCACTTATTTGTGTTAATGCATCTGCCATTGTATTTATTGTGACTGCAGGTTTATGTATGGTCATTAGCTGTATACCCACAACATCCAAAAGTGGCTGTGTATAATGATTAGGCCTGTATGGGTTTTATAGAGTTCAAGACCATTAAAAAGAAAATTCACAGTAAACACACACACTAATTGATTTTTTTATGGATTGGAATCGTCTCAAATCTGAAAACCGCACAAAAAAAAAATCTGTGTTCTGTGCTTTCTTGTTTGCACATTTGATGACATCACACTAAGTGGCCTAAATTCATGGATGTTTGTTGAACACATGCTTTTACTGTGTTATGCATTTCATTCTAAATACATGATTATTAAAACAGATAACTCAAAACTTATTTGGACTTATTGAACTTCACACTGTTGCCTGCACTGTGAAACATGCTAGATTTTTTACAGATTTTGTACATTATACACGTAGTACAAGTGCAAACAGATGATTTTTAAGAGAAAATGATTATTGCTAAAAATAAAAGGTGATTAATAAGAATTTGTATTTGTAGCTACTTTATGCAAATAGTGCAGGAATTAAAGATGCCACAATCTATATACAAATATGTGCTTGCACATTTTATATAATCTTTTAAAACGTTAGGAAAGCTAAAATTAAATGGTGACGATTCAGAGAGAGAGTGTATACTTTTAAGATACTTTTAAATTCACTTCTATGATCAAATTTACTTTGTTCACTTTGTATCCTTTGTTGGCAAGCATATGTAGATATCCTTGAGCAGTGGCAGTGCACAACTGGGAGCTAGCTGGTGACTGGAGGTTACACACATTTGTCTCTTGTCATTGGCTCATCAGATGTGTTTAGCTAGCTCCCAGTAGTGCATTGCTGCTCTGTAGCTGCCGGTATCCCTTTGTAGGGGTTAAACACATGGTTATATGCACGCAATAGTGCAATAATAAAATGATCTAACATATTAGAGCATTTTCTTTTGCACTTTTGTATCTCCTTTAATGACAAAATAGCTATAGGCTTAGAATAATTTCTTAATGTATGTATTGTCATCAAACAATGCAGCACCAAACCTGCAAGGAGCCTCCACCCTGCTTCGCTGTTTTCTGCAGACAGTCATTGTACCGCTCTTCAGCCCTTCGGCAAACAATCTGCCTTTTGCTACAGACAAATATTTCAAATTTGACCCACATTTTAGAGTTCATTCTTTCTTCTGCTTCTTACTGTATTTTTTACTTCATTTGTATATATAGAGAATACATTACATGAAAAAATTAATAGATATCAAAATTAGAAAGACAGTGAAGTACATGTAATGGATAATTGTGAAAAGTTTCTGTATTAAATATAAAATGTTATATAATGGGAGATAATTGACAAGGTAAAGTGATAATAACATATACATTAATGCATTTATAACATATAAACTACTGTGCAAAAGTTTTAGGCAGGTGTGAAAAACTGATGTCAAGTAAGAATACTTTCAAAAATAGAAATGTTAATAATTTATTTTTTATCAATTAACAAAATACAAAGTGAGTAAAAAGAAGATAAATCTAAATCAAAGCAATAGGTGTGCCCCACTTTGCCTTCAAAACAGGGGGCGTGATCCGATATACAGCGCAGGTTCCCATGCTTGCGCCGAAACCTGCCCATAATTTCACCTCACACATCGGGGTATTACATATACCCCGCCGGCAGTTCCTAAAGTGCCGTAAGTCTGAAAACTATCGATGTCCAGAAATGAGCGTAACTACAAATTTCTGGAGTCGCCAATGACTTACAGCACTTTAGAAACTGCCGGCGCCTAAGAAAAGTAAAAATTATTTTAAATCTCCCGTAACAGTCTAACCTGCCTCCCAAAAATACCCCGACACGTAAAACCCCTATATCTGCAATCCCCCCTCTCACTACTAATAATAAATGTATTAACCCCTAGACCGACAACCCCCCACAACGCAATAAGCCTAATTATTAACCCCTAAACCGCCACAGCTCACATAGGCTATAAAATGTATTAACCCCTAATCTGCCGCCGCCAACGTCACCGCCACTATAATAAAGTTATTAACCCCTAAACCTAAGTCTAACCCTAACCCTAACAGCCCCCTAACTTAAATATTATTTAAATAAATCTAAATAATATTACTATTATTAACTAAATTATTCCTATTTAAAACTAAATACTTACCTATAAAATAAACCCTAAGATAGCTGCAATATAATTAATAATTACATTGTAGCTATTTTAGGATTTATTTTTATTTTACAGGCAACTTTGTATTTATTTTAACTAGGTACAATAGCTATTAAATAGTTAATAACTATTTCATAGTTACCTAGTTAAAATAATTACAAATTTACCTGTAAAATAAAACCTAACCTAAGTTACAATTACATCTAACACTACACTACAATTAAATTAATTAAATTAATTAACTACAATTAGCTAAAATTAAATACAATTAAATAAAATACACTATAGTACAAAAAAACAAACACTAAATTACAGAAAATAAAAAAAAAATTACAAGAAGTTTAAACTAATTACACCTAATCTAAGCCCCCTAATAAAATAAAAAAGCCCCCCAAAATAATACAATTCCCTACCCTATACTAAATTACAAATAGCCCTTAAAAGGGCTTTTTGCGGGGCATTGCCCCAAAGTAATCAGCTATTTTACCTGTCAAAAAAAGAAATACATCCCCCCCAACTTTAAAACCCACCACCCACACCCAACCTTACTCTAAAACCCACCCAATCCCCCCTTAAAAAAAACCTAACACTACCCCATTGAAGATCGCCCTACCTTGAGCCGTCTTCACCCAGTTGGGCAGAAGTCTTCATCCGATCCAGGCAGAAGAGATCCTCCATCTGGGCAGAAGTCTTCATCCAAGCGACATCTTCTAAATTCTTCCATCCGACGAGGAGCGGCTCCATCTTGAACACATCCAACGCGGAGCATCCTTCCTGGTGAACTGACTAACAACGAATGAAGGTTCCTTTAAATGATGTCATCCAAGATGGCGTTTCTTGAATTCGGATTGGCTGATAGGATTCTATCAGCCAATTGGAATTAAGGTAGGAAAAATCCGATTGGCTGATGCAATCAGCCAATCGGATTGAAGTTCAATCCGATTGGCTGATCCAATCAGCCAATAGGATTGAGCTTGCATTCTATTGGCTGATTGGAACAGCCAATAGAATGTGAGGTCCATCTGATTGGCTGATTGCATCAGCCAATCAGATTTTTCCTACCTTAATTCCGATTGGCTGATAGAATCCTATCAGTCAATCGGAATTCAAGGGACGCCATCTTGGATGACGTCATTTAAAGGAACCTTCATTCGTCGTTTGTCCGTCGGCCAGGAAGGATGCTCCGCGTCGGATGTCTTCAAGATGGAGCCGCTCCTCGTCGGATGGAAGAAGATAGAAGATGCTGCTTGGATGAAGACTTCTGCCCGGATGGAGGACCTCTTCTGCCCGGATTGGATGAAGACTTCTGCCCGGCTGGAGGACCACTTGTGCCCGGATCGGATGAAGACTTCTGCCCGGCTGGGTGAAGATGGCTCAAGGTAGGGTAATCTTCAATGGGGTAGTGTTAGGTTTTTTTAAGGGGGGATTGGGTGGGTTTTAGAGTAAGGTTGGATGTGGGTGGTGGGTTTTAATGTTGGGGGGGTTGTATTTCTTTTTTACAGGTAAAAGAGCTGATTACTTTTGGGGAAGGTAGTATAGGGTAGGGAATTTTATTATTTTGGGGGGCTTTTTTATTTTATTAGGGGGCTTAGATTAGGTGTAATTAGTTTAAACTTCTTGTATTTTTTTTTTATTTTCTGTAATTTAGTGTTTTTTTTTTGTGCTATAGTGTATTTTATTTAATTGTATTTAATTTTAGCTAATCGTAGTTAATTAATTTAATTAATTTAATTGTAGTGTAGTGTTAGATGTAATTGTAACTTAGGTTAGGTTTTATTTTACAGGTAAATTTGTAATTATTTTAACTAGGTAGCTATGAAATAGTTATTAACTATTTAATAGCTATTGTACCTAGTTAAAATAAATACAAAGTTGCCTGTAAAATAAAAATAAATCCTAAAATAGCTACAATGTAAGTATTAATTATATTGTAGCTATCTTAGGGTTTATTTTATAGGTAAGTATTTAGTTTTAAATAGGAATAATTTAGTTAATAATAGTAATATTATTTAGATTCATTTAAATAATATTTAAGATAGGGGGGTGTTAAGGTTAGGGTTAGACTTAGGTTTAGGGGTTAATAACTTTATTATAGTGGTGGCGACGTTGGCGGCGGCAGATTAGGGGTTAATACATTTAATATGCTATGTGGGCTATGGCGGTTTAGGGGTTAATACTAGAATAGGTTGATTGCTGTGTGGGCTATGGCGGTTTAGGGGTTAATAGAGTTTATTAGTTATTGAGGTGGGGGATTGCGGTTGACAGGTAGATAGACATTGTGCATGCGTTAGGTGTTAGTTTATTTTTCCAGGCATTTTCGGGAGTTACGGTGCTCCCATACTCAGCGCAAGGCCTGCTATAGCTGCCTTTTAAGGCGAGGTGAAAATGGAGTAAGATTTCTCTATTTTTGCCACGTAAGGCCTTGCGCTGGATATTGGATACCGATTTATGACGCGGTCCCATGTTAGCCTATGGGAGTAAAAATTGCAAGTGACGGGTGAAATATACGACCATAACTTGTATGCTATGCAGTATATGTAGTACCAAAATCGCGCAAAATCTGGCGTCGCCGGCTTTTGCGGACGACGCTGCATATGTGATCGAGACCAGGATCAGTTCTTCTAGGTTCAATTGCACACAGTTTTTTGAAGAACATAGCAGGTTGGTTGTTCAAAACATCTTGTAGAACTAACCTAGGGCCACCATCAGGGGTGAAAGGGGTGACTTCAGTCAGGGACCAGGTGCCACAAGGGACCTGGGCCCCTGACAGGACTAGGTTGCCATTTCTGCCTTGAAATTAGACCCCGTAGCCCTGGTTTGGGGCCCCCTACATACCCCCCACTGACAGCTATAGCCAGCCATGCCAGAAATGTAATTAGGTGCTGCTGTGCCCTTTGTAAACTGCGCATATATATATATATATATATATATATATATATATATAAAACAATAAGTATTTGCATAAGGACAAGACCTGGTGATGATCCCTGTGGTCCCCCGCAAAGAAAGCCAGCACACGAGATTTAAACAAAACACCTTCCTTTAATGCCAAAGTAGCATTATGCTACTTTGGCATTAAAGGAAGATGTTTTGTTTAAATCTCGTGTGCTGGCTTTCTTTGCGGGGGACCACAGGGATCATCACCATGTCTTGTCCTTATGCAAATACTTATTGTTGTATTCAATCACTGGCCGTGCACTGAGTGGCTATAATGTTGGTGAGTGCTGATCTTCTTTGTTAATATATATATATATATATATATATATATATATATATATATATATATATATATATACAAGGAGTGCAGAATTATTAGGCAAGTTGTATTTTTAAGGATTAATTTTATTATTGAACAACAACCAACCATGTTCTCAATGAACCCAAAAAACTCATTAATATCAAAGCTGAATAGTTTTGGAAGTAGTTTTTAGTTTGGTTTTAGTTATAGCTATTTTAGGGGGATATCTGTGTGTGCAGGTGACTATTACTGTGCATAATTATTAGGCAACTTAACAAAAAACAAATATATACCCATTTCAATTATTTATTTTTACCAGTGAAACCAATATAACATCTCAACATTCACAAATATACATTTCTGACATTCAAAAACAAAACAAAAACAAATCAGTGACCAATATAGCCACCTTTCTTTGCAAGGACACTCAAAAGGCTGCCATCCATGGATTCTGTCAGTGTTTTGATCTGTTCACCATCAACATTGCGTGCAGCAGCAACCACAGCCTCCCAGACACTGTTCAGAGAGGTGTACTGTTTTCCCTCCTTGTAAATCTCACATTTGATGATGGACCACAGGTTCTCAATGGGGTTCAGATCAGGTGAACAAGGAGGCCATGTCATTAGATTTTCTTCTTTTATACCCTTTCTTGCCAGCCACGCTGTGGAGTACTTGGACGCGTGTGATGGAGCATTGTCCTGCATGAAAATCATGTTTTTCTTGAAGGATGCAGACTTCTTCCTGTACCACTGCTTGAAGAAGGTGTCTTCCAGAAACTGGCAGTAGGACTGGGAGTTGAGCTTGACTCCATCCTCAACCCGAAAAGGCCCCACAAGCTCATCTTTGATGATACCAGCCCAAACCAGTACTCCACCTCAACCTTGCTGGTGTCTGAGTCGGACTGGAGCTCTCTGCCCTTTACCAATCCAGCCACGGGCCCATCCATCTGGCCCATCAAGACTCACTCTCATTTCATCAGTCCATAAAACCTTAGAAAAATCAGTATTGAGATATTTCTTGGCCCAGTCTTGACGTTTCAGCTTGTGTGTCTTGTTCAGTGGTGGTCGTCTTTCAGCCTTTCTTACCTTTGCCATGTCTCTGAGTATTGCACACCTTGTGCTTTTGGGCACTCCAGTGATGTTGCAGCTCTGAAATATGGCCAAACTGGTGGCACGTGGCATCTTGGCAGCTGCACGCTTGACTTTTCTCAGTTCATGGGCAGTTATTTTGCGCCTTGGTTTTTCCACACGCTTCTTGCGACCCTGTTGACTATTTTGAATGAAACGCTTGATTGTTCGATGATCACGCTTCAGAAGCTTTGCAATTTTAAGAGTACTGCATCCCTCTGCAAGATATCTCACTATTTTTGACTTTTCTGAGCCTGTCAAGTCCTTCTTTTGACCCATTTTGCCAAAGGAAAGGAAGTTGCCTAATAATTATGCACACCTGATATAGGGTGTTGATGTCATTAGACCACACCCCTTCTCATTACAGAGATGCACATCACCTAATATGCTTAATTGGTAGTAGGCTTTTGAGCCTATACAGCTTGGAGTAAGACAACATGCATAAAGAGGATGATGTGATCAAAATACTCATTTGCCTAATAATTCTGCACTCCCTGTATATATATATATATATATATATGTGTGTGTGTATATATATATATATATATATATATTTATGTGTGTGTGTATATATATATATATATATATATATATATATATATATATATATATATATATATATATGTGTGTGTGTATGTGTGTGTGTTTAGTTTTATCTGGTTTTAAAAACAAATTTAAAAAGTTAAGTAAGGAAAATTAAACAGCGCTAGTTGCCTGGTCTTATAAATATCACTGGTCTTGTAAGACAAGTTTTAAAATTGTCTTAAAAAACTAAGCTAAATATTTCTCATAAACATGTATATACATATATGAAAAAACTAAATTACTATCCATAAATACTGTCAATGTATAAGTTAAAACAATAATAATCAACAATATCATTCTCACCAAAGACTAAAATTGGTCAGATAAGGCATATATACAAATCTCTGTTTATTGAAGATGGTTGCTGCTATTTCACAAATGGTGTCCTTCGAACAGCCTGGAGTAAGGTAGAAGCCAAAAAAGTCTGCAAAGAAACAAAGCATACCCAGAATCAAGTGTAGCATAAAGGTAATGAACACACAACACTGCAGAGTTTCACTTACAATGTTAACAAACGTTTATTGCACATCGATCCAGTATTAACATAAAAGCACTTGGAGTCCCGTATAAGTATCTTTGTTCAATGTCCTCAGTCAGCACGTCTCTGTATCAAACTATCAGCTCGCGTCCATACGTCCTGCATATAACTAAAGCCGAAAAGGATTTTCTCCGCTGATTCAAAGGGTGTATGTGACGTAGATTAGTACGGGTCCTCACTTGATCCAAAAAGCTTTAACGCGTTTCAACCGCTAACGTGCGGTCTTTATCAAGAGGGTAGAGAATGGACGCGAGCTGATAGTTTGATACAGAGACGCGTTGACTGAGGACATTGAACAAAGATACTTATATGGGTCTCCAAGTGCTTTTTATGTAACTACTGGATCAATGTGCAATAAACGTTTGTTTACATTGTAAGTGCAACTCTGTAGCGTTGTGTGTTCATTACCTTTATACTACACTTGATTCTGGTTGCGCTTTGTTTCTTTGCAGACTTTTTTAAATTTAAAAAGTGTATACATGCAATAAATAAAAGAGCACATATAGCTTTTCCTTAAAGGGACACTTTCATGATTCAGCATACAATTTTAAGCAACTTTCTAATTTACTCCTATTATCATTTTTCTTCATTCACTTGCTATTTATTTGAAAAGCAAGAATGTAAGTTTAGAAGCCGGCCCATGTTTGGTTCACAACCTGGGTTGTTCTTGCTGATTGGTGGCTAAATGCTGTCCAGGGTACTGAACCAAAAATTGTCTGGCTCCTTAGCTTAGATGCCTTCTTTTTCAAATAAAGATAGCAAGAGAATGAAGAAAAATTGATAATAGGAGTTAATTAGAAAGTTGTTTTAAATTGCATGCTTTATCTGAATCATGAAAGAAAAAAAATTGGGTTTAGTATCCTTTTAAGTACCAAGAAGTGCCTACAGCATTTATTTATACATTTTTTTGTGGCGGCCCTGAACTAACCATAGTTCTTCTTTAGATTTAGGCAGCCCCAGTTGCTTCTGTCATTGTTCTTCTTTACACTTTAGATAGTTATTTATGACTTTATGTATGTTTGGGGCCTCCCTGATCGTTTTTGCATGATGGATAAGTATCTGCCTGTACTTTACAGAATTGAGGAGACTATTATTTCTGACAAAATGGCCAACTCCATTTGCAGAAATGCAGCACTAAACCTGCAATAAACTTCCACCATGCTTCACTGTTTTTGCAGTCAGTCATTGTACCGCTCTTCAGCCCTTCGGCAAACAAACTGCCTTCTGCTACAGCCAAATATTTCAAAATTGACTCATTAGTCAAGAGTACCTGCAGCTATTTTTATGCACCCCAGTTCCTGTGTTTTCATACATAGTTGAGTCACTTGGCCTTGTTTCCACTTTGGAGGGATTGTTTTTCTGGCCGCAAGTCTTCCATGACCAGACTTCTCCAGACAGTAGATGGGTGTACAAGGGTTCCACTGGTTTCTGCAAATTCTTGGCTGATGGTAGTCTGCTGGATATCTTCCTATTGCACAGGGAAGGACGTAGGCATAATGTACAGTATCTTTCATCTGCTGCACTACATTTTCCAAAGCCAACCACTGCATATACACTCCTCAATGTTGTTCTTTCTTTGTGCTTCTTCAGAAGAGCTTGGACAGCACATTTGGAAATCCCTATCTGCCTTGAAATTTCTGCCTAAGGGAGACCTTGTTGATGCAGTATAACTACCTTGTGTCTTGCTGCTTTGCTCAGTGTTTCCATAGAGTTTTGACATTAACTCCTTGTCCTTATTTACACTTTAGATAGTTCTTAATGACTTTGACTGTATATTTGGTGTCATTTTCCTGGTGCAGAATATCTTTGGAGCCAAACAGATGCCTCCCTGATGGTATTGCATGATGTATAAGTATCTGTCTGTACTTCTCAGCATTGAGAAGACCATTAATTCTGATAAAATACTCAACTCCATTTGCAGAAATGCATCCCTAAAACTGCAAGAAACCTCCACCATACTTCACTGTTTTCTGCAGACAGTCATTGTACTACTCTTCAATAAACTGCCCTCTGCTACAATAAAATATTTCAAAATTGACTCATCATTTAATAGCACCTGCTGCCATTTTTTGCACCCCAGTTCATGTGTTTTCCGTAGCAGACCACTGCATCTACACTCCTCAATGTTGCCATTTCTTTGTACTTCTTCAGAGGTTCTTGGACAGTATATCTGCAAATCCCTATCTGCCTTGAAATTTCTGCCTAAGGAAGACCTTGTTGATGCAGTATAACTACCTTGTGTCTTGCTGCTATGTCTTTTCATGGTATATGACATTTGACATTAAACTGTCTTCAGCAACCTCACCTTGTTAGCAGAGTTTGGCTGGTCCTCACCCAGTTTTATTCCTCCTACACAGCTGTTTCTGTTTCAGTTTATTGTATTTTAACTTCATATTAAATTGCTGAGCATTAAATACTGTTTAGTATAATTGCTTAATCATGCACCTATGTGCTAGATTACGAGTGGAGCACTACTTAGCGCTCCCTAGTGTTAACTTCGGTAGAAGTAAACTTTTTGCAAGCGTCAGGTTGCGCTCATATTAAAAGTTTAATGTAAAAAGCTATTGCACGAGCGAAAACCTGATGCGTGCAAAGAGTTGAACTTTGAATACAGTGATTGTGTTAACATATCCTGCCATAGACTTCAATGGACCATGCAAACTGGAATAAATAACATACTCGCACACTAACCCTATCGCATTTATTCAAGAGCGTTAAACCCAACCTGAAATATGAATTTTTCACATTTCAATGTTCTTTACATAGAAGAATATGTTCTACTTATTCTTAAATAAATATTTCTATAAATATCTGATGATTTTTTTGGTAAAATATATACCTATACATGTTTTCAGGTATTTGACTGCAAGTGGCTCCAATGCACGTGTGTGTGTATGTAACTATATATATATATATATATATATATATATATATACACACATGTATATGTTTGTGGGTGGGTGTGAGTACATATGTATTTATGTGTTTATATCTGTATATATGTATATATGTAAATACACATATAAACACATAAATACATCTGTACACACTTACATACATATATAGATACATAAATACACATATTTAAACATGTGTATGTATGCGTATATATGTTAAAGCCCTTTGCATTCTGCCGTCTTTTTTTTTCTTCCAAACACTTTATACCACAAACCTTTGAGCCTTTTTTATTAAATTATTTTTTTTAATATTTTTTTTTTTTATCAGATAGTGTTTATATGAGTGTAACTGCACTTTTTAGATGTATTTATCCTGTGTTTATTACAACTTTTTTCTTCCCCTTCACTTTACACAAGCTCTCAAGTTGCGCTAAACTGTTGAGCATAAATCGTGATTGCACTCTAGCGAACACATCTAACTGTAATACGCACGCTATTTCCGTCGCATGCAAAAAGCCGAAAAAAGCTGATATTGCTTGCACTCTACAGTTAGCGCTACTCTCGTAATCTATCTGTATATGCCTACAAAACCCCTGACTTTGCGTTAGTGTACCTAGAAGAATTGATGCTGTTTTGAAGGCAAAAGGTGGTCACACTAAATATTTATTTGATTTAAATTTTTCTTCTATTCGCTCACTTTGCATTTTGTTAATTGATAAAAATAAACTATTAGCATTTCTATTTTTGAAAGCATTCTTAATTTACAGATTTTTTTCACATCTGCCTAAAACTTTTGCACAGTAGTGTATGTGTTATAAATGCAGTGTGACTGTGTGTTTTAGAAATGCAGCTTACACATGCAGAATAAATAGTATAAAATCTTACTGTTTTCCTCATGGAAGCCATGGAAAACAGTTATCCTCATGGAAGCCAGTGGGTTAAGGCTAACGTTTACTAACACAATGTTCCTACTTACCTGTTGCTGAGATGAATGATCAGCATAATGCCATAGATGGTGAGGTATGGGTGTAGATTGATCTCTGCCAAAGACATTGCAGGAAAGATCAATTCTCAAGGCCAGTATTGCAGCCCTTGTAACACAGATAGATAATTTTAAAAAAATCATACTCTTAAGAATTAGCACAATATATTTTGTATGTATGTATATATATATATATATATATATATGTTATGCTTATTTTTGAAAACGGGGTAATTCCCGAAACGTCAAATAAAATACTTTCTGCATTTACCTAAAGCAAGACCCTGTGAGTGACTTCCTTTTCAGCTGAACTATATATATATATATATAGGAATTTTATGATGATTTAATATAATCATAACCATAATACAATTTGTTGAATTTGCGATACTGTAATCACATGATCTGCTGATATGTTCCAGGTGTTCAAACTCAGTAATATCTTAATAATATAATTGTTTACCTTGCAGGTTTGATAGATAATTCAGGGATTAGAATGTATTACACTCCGCTTATTAGAAGATATGATGCTGGTGTTCTAGAGACAGGCATATGGGTCAGCCTGTATCACATGATCCCACCAGGTGTGCCTGTGTTCAGCTCCGAAGGACACTGCACTATGGAATGTTTGAAAGAGGTGTGTCTAGAGCTTGTTGTTTTAATAATGTACAGCTATTTATTTTCATTGGATGAACATTTATAGGCTATAAACCAGGCTTTCCCAGCAGCAGACCCTAGGACCCACTAGCTGGCTGGATAAACACAATATATTAAAGGGACAGCTACCAAATGCTCTGTGTCAGAATGCAGTGCTCTCAGTATATAAGATTGGAAGACAGCTCTGCATGCTGCTAACACTGAGCGTGTATAAGGGCATCCAATTGTTACTGAGCTGTCTTCCAAGCTCACTGGTGTGCTCAGGAGTACAAGGAACTGAGCCCTGAGAATAACTAAAGAGACACTCGGTTGTTTAAAGGGCCATTATAGTCAATAAATGACATACTCTATTTTGTTAGAGGATGTCATTTTAAGACTAGCAATCCTGCACCCCTATGTGTTTAATCAACGCAAAGTTGTTAAAAACACAGTAGAATATATGCACATAATATATATGACAAATTAAACAGTGCATTACAAAAATATACATGCATGATAAAAGTTTTAATCCTGAAATGATGAAATTGTGTCATTTAGTCTCTCAGGTATTTTTATCTTATCTCCTCTGCTATGGCCAGTTATTATTACTATTGTTTACCTCTTAGTAGGAGGGGAAATAAACGCAGAAGGGGGCAATTTACTGTTTTAGTTTTTGTAATATGTTCTAACTAAAATTACAGGTTTGTCAAAGCCCATATTTTGGCTGTCATTAACACAAACATCAGTCATTTTATTTATTTGTTGCGTTTGTTTTGTTTATTAACATGATTTTATTTATACAGAGTTCAATAACAGAAGATTTTCAGTGTCTGCATTTTTTCCTGGTCATCATTATTATGTTTTTCATTTTATGACTGTTACTGAAAATTTTCATATAGAAAATATTGAGGTTAAAAAATTATCCGCTACAGCGAATCATGTCAGCCAGGCACTTAATATATCTGCCTCATTGTCTTGATATCCTTTGCTGAAGGAGCAGAAATGCACTACTGAGTCAGCCAATCACAAGAGACAAATGTGTGCAGGCATCAATCAGCAGCTAGCTCCCACTAGTATAGGATATGTACATATTATTTTTTAACAATTGATACCAAGAGAACAAAGTACATTTGAAAATGGAAGTGAATTTAAAAGTGTCTTAAAATTGACATGCTCTATCTGAATCATGCAAGTTTAATTTTGACTTTCCTATCCCTTTAAATACATCAGATATCGGAGATCATATCTTTTACCTGAATATTGTATTGAAAGTAAATGATTAGATACAAAATATGTAACTTTCAGTATAAAGTCAAATCTTAAAGAAAAAATGCTGGAGTTAGTGTTTAATATAACTAGAATGGAATAATTTATGCAGTTGTACATCGTTTGATGGCTATAATTTTGAGAGTGTTAATGGGATATAAAATAAATGTTTCTTTCTTTCATGATTCAGATAAAACATACAATTTTAAACAACTTTCCAATTTAATTTGCTTCATTTTCTTGGCATCCTTTGTTGAAAGAGCAGCAAAACACTACTGTGAGCTAGCTGAACATATCAGTTGAGCCAATAATAAGAGGCATATATATGCAACTACCAATCAGCAGCTAGCTCCCATTGGAGCATTGCTGTTCTTACCTAAGTGTGCTTTTCAACAAAGTATAATAAGAGAAGCAAATTAAATAATATAAGTAAATTAGAAAGTTATTTAAAATTGTGTGTTCTGTCTGAATAATGAAAAAAAACATTTTAGGTTTTCTGTCCCTTTAAGATGAACAATATACTTATTGGCCTGTTTTTAATTACTATAGTTTGGCTCATGTTAGCATATACTCTTCTAATGCACATTGTCAATCCAAAGCATAATAATCGTTATTTAGCTAGTTTTACTAGAAGATGTACAAAATATATTCTGATGGTGGAAATACCAATACTACTACCAAGTAGGAAAAATATTCCCATTGGAGCGGTGCTGGCTGCTTATCAATTAGAGAAAACAAAAATTGAAAGAAAAAAGAGCATCCCCAAAGCACTCATTAGAAAATAAAACATAAATGTCTCCTACACCACATATTACATAGGGAAAATCATAAAAATAAAACTTTTATTAAGATTATTCTTAAAAAGAAAAGATTAAAAACCTTTAAAAGAAATTACAAATAACAACTGGTGAGAACAGGACCCAGCATGCAATCATTCTACAATATTACCGTATTTAAATCTACAATATAGGAAAAAGCACAACATGGGTAATTATCCCCACTGCAGTATGTGACACGAGTGAAAAAAGTCCCTCAATATAAACTATCTGTGGCTATTAAATGCTCCGCACTGGATCAGAAAAAAGGATTTGTAATCTACTAAGCTCTCATGTCACCCCACTGCAATTACTTAAAAATACCTGAGTATTCTTGTTCTACTTTCCCTTTAAGATGGGGAAAAAAACTCTACAAAAATACAAATCTTTCATTGAAATCAATGCAATGCCCCAAGGGGCATTGAACTCACCAGGACAACCTGACACAAGTTTCGCAACTCAGTTTTGTCAAAGGCAAAGCGCAAATCACATTTCCAAATTTTATTGGAAGTCAGAGCCAATCACAAGTTGTCAGGAGTTTTATTAGAAGATGGGCTATTATTTGTTTTTAATAAAAAAAAAAAATTGTTTATTGATTGTCGTGCAATAGTTTACACTGAGTGATCCTTACCAGCACGCTGGCATCACAATTTACACTACATGCAGTTATCATTGAACATTAAAGGGACATGAAACCCAATATTTTTCTTTCATGATTCAGATAGAGAATACAGTTTTAAACAACATTCCAATTTACTTCTATTATCAAATTTGCTTCATTCTTTAGATATCTTTTGTTGAAGAAATAGCAGTGCACATGGGTGAGCCAATCATACAAGGCAGCTATCTGCAGCCACCAGTCAGCAACTACTGAGCCTATGTAAATATGATTTTCAACAAAGAATATCAAGAGAATGAATCAAATTAGATAATAGAAGTTAATTGGAAAGTTGTTTAAAATTGCATGATCTTTCTAAATCAAGAAAGAAGATATGTGGGTTTCATGTCCCTTTAAAAGCATTTTTACCACCAGAAATATTACAAAAAAAGAGCTCTTTCAAGCATTTGTCAGTGCAAATTTTACTGAAGAAGACAGCGTTACCAGGGCAGTAGTATAAATCTATATTATATACACATATTTTTTGGATGTATATCTGTATTTCTTTCTTAGCTGGGAAAAGCCTGTGCCAGTCTGCACTCACTAGGATAACAGGAAAATTTCGAATGGATGAGCAGTTCTATTTTTATTATAACGTAGCTACTTGTGTTGAGTGGAACTGAGCCTGAGGCCACATGCTTGTACAGCAATTGAGGTCACACTTTGCCCATGTAAAGCTGATATAACTACTGTCACATGGCTGGGGACATCAGGGATTTCTCTAAGGGCAGGTTGCATTATTGGAGGGCCATGAAAAGTGTTGCCAGCTACCATGATGCATTTTCCTCACTGTCAGCTAGAGCAGAGCCTGGGGTACAGTGTATGTCAAACTCTTAATATGACCTCTTAATTAGGGACTACGCTATTCCAAATAACAGACCAACACAATTTCCTGGGGTATAAAAGGCCACAGCTTGTTTTATTAAATAAAATAACTTAGCATATAAATAAAAACAGATAAATAGCCCCAATAACAGAATTAACATTAATAACCCACGAGGCTTGCCAAGTAACCCATTGTACCTCTGTTCCAAGAATCCCCTCAGGAACCGTACAAGACCTCTCCTGCCTCAGCAGAAGGTACCCCAGCAGAACTCCACAAACCACAAAGAGGCAAGCCCCCCCCCCGCCACCAGGACGGCTTAAAGCCAGACCCTGCCACCACCCAAGGCCTTTTCAACCCCTTCTCTCAAATTGAAATTAAAAAGATGCAGACCACCTCGTTTAAGTGGACCCCATCTCTCAAAAAAAAAGAAGTCTCCCGATTCCCCTTCAAATTCTACGTGCCGTATGGATACCTGTCAGGGTTCTTTCCCTGCTTTGTTTGCCATGTGATGCTGGCAGCCATTTTACTCACCTCTCTTGCTGACTCTGGTGCATAGTGTGTGATGCTGCTCATTTTTTGCATGCCCTTTTATGGCCAGACTGGTGTACATCATCCATGTGAGACAGGTTGCAGTCTCAGAATTGTGATGTCATCACTTATTATTTAAAGGGCCTCTGTTTAGTATGCTTTGCCCTTGCTTTGTCTCAGACCTGTTTGTGAGAGTTCCTGTTCCGGTGTATTACCTGGCTGTCTGACGTCCCTCCTGGTTCCTGATCCCTGGCTTGTTCCTGACTCTGCTGTTCTCCTTGTTCCTGATTCCGGCTCGTCTGACTACTCGCTTTGGCTCCTGACTCGGCTCGTCAGACTATTAGCTTTGGCTCCTTACTCGGTTCGTCTGACTACCAGCTCTGGTTTTGACTCCTGGCTTGTTATTTGACTTGTGGACTTTTTTATTATTTTTTGCTATTAATTTTTACACTTCTCGTCTCAGTCTGATTCCTGGCACCCTATCATTACGCAAGGGCCATGAATCCTGATGGATGAACATGATTACTGCTTGGATCAATTTGTACTAGCCCTGCAAACCCTGCTGACTCGCACTGCACATTTGGACCAAAGTGTTCCGCAAGTTATGGCTGCTCCTATTTCCGCTGCTGCACCTAGTCCTAGCAGGAACATGTCCAGTTCTGCACCTCTACCTCAGCGATATGGAGGTGATCCTATTCAGTGCAGAGGGTTTTTGAACCAGGTGGGCATTTACTTTGAGATGTTACCTCAGGCGTTTCCCTCTGACAGAGCTAAGGTGGGATTTCTCATCTCGTTACTCTCTGACACAGCTCTTGCCTGGGCTAATCCCTTGTGGGAGACTAATAAACCTGTGATTTCAAATTACCCTGAATTTGTGGCCTCCTTTCAAAGGGTATTTGATGTTCTGGCTCGCTCCTCCTCTGCTGCTAAACGACTCATGTCCATCCAGCAAGGTTGCTCAGTATGCCATTGAGTTTCGTACGCTTGCCGCAGAGGTAGGTTGGAACAATGAATCCCTTGTTGCCGCCTTCTTTCATGGGCTTTATGATGCGATTAAAGACAAAGTTGCTGACAGAGATTTACCAAAGGATCTCGCGGCTTTGGTGTCTTTTTTGATCCTAATTGACATCAGATTCAGAGAGAGGCCCTCTTTCAAGGAGCGCTTGCGGAAGCCTCCTGTTTCGTTGTCTCCTACGTGTTCGTTCCAACCCATGCCTCCCTCTCCTCCCATGCCTCCTGGTCCAGAGTCACCAGGTACTGCTGAGCCGATGCAGTTGGGATTCACGCGTCTCTCCGCGGTGCAGAGGGCCTTTAGGAGGAGGGAGGGGCTCTGCCTCTATTGTGGGTTACAGGGCCACCTTTTGAAGTCTTGTCCTACACGGACGGAAAAACGCTCACACCTAAGGTCCTGTTGGGGTCAGACCTTGGGTGGTTTATCCTCGTCCCCGGAACTGCTAAAGGAGAAACCTTTGGTCACGGTTGTCCTTTCCTGGGTGGACTCCTCCATAGTCACCCAGGCTCTTTTTGACTCCGGTGCTGCGGGCTATTTCATTGACAGTGCTTTTGCATCAAAGCACTCCATTCCTGTTTTGCCTCGGTCCGTTCCGCTTGCTATTGAGGCCATTGATGGCAGGCCCCTTCAGCCCGCACTAGTTACACATGAGACCGCTCCGTTACCCGTGGCTGTTGGGGCTCTCCATTTTGAAACCTTCCAGTTCCAGGTAATAAATTCTCCGCATTTTCCAGTTGTTCTGGGTTATCCCTGGCTCCAAAAGCACAATCCCAGTCTCGACTGGCGCAGGTCCGAAATTTTGTCGTGGTCTACGCAATGTATTTCCACTTGTCTTTGGAAACCAGTTAAAGTCTTGTTCACTTCTTCGGTATCTCAATTACCAGAGGAGTACCGAGAGTTCCTAGACATTTTTGACAAGGTGCATGCCGGTACGTTGCCTCCTCACCGGTCTTACGATTGTGCCATAGACCTGCAACCCGGAGCCATTCCTCCTCTGGGCCGGGTTTACACTCTGTCTGTTGCGGAGAATTATGCTATGGAGGAGTATGTTGCTGATGCTCTGCCGCTGGGGATAATACGCAAATCCTGCCCTCCTGCAGGGGCTGGCTTCTTCTTTGTGAAGAAGAAGGGTGGCGAGTTAAGACCATGCATTGATTATAGGGGTCTTAATCGTCTTACCATTAAAAATGCTTACCCTATTCCGCTCATTACGGAACTCTATGACCGCCTCAAGGGAGCTACGGTCTTTTCTAAACTTGATTTGAGAGGAACGTACAATCTCGTTAGGATCAAGGAGGGCCACGAATGGAAAAAAGCATTTAACACCAGGAGCGGGCATTATGAGTATCTTGTAATGCCCTTTGGCCTATGTAATGCTCCTGCTGTTTTCCAGGAACTTATTAATGATGTCCTACGAGATATGTTGCAACAGTGTGTTGTGATGTATTTAGACAACATCCTCATACACTCACCCACGCTTGAGGCTCATTGTTCTGATGTTACACGGGTTCTTCAGAGTCTACGTGAGGACGGCCTGTTTTGCAAACTCGAGAAATGTGAGTTCCATCAGACTCAAGTAACCTTCCTAGGTTATGTTATCTCTGTTGCAGGGTTCTCCATGGATCCTGACAAGTTGTCTGCAGTTCTGCACTGGCCTACCCAGTAGGTCTTCGTTCTATTCAACGTTTTTTGGGGTTCGCCAGTTACTATAGAAAGTTTATTAAAAACTTTTCTTCCTTGGTCAAATCTATCACAGACATGACCCGTAAAGAGAATGATCCACTTCATTGGTCACCTACTGCCATTAAGGCCTTTGATAGTCTTAAGACTGCCTTTGCTGCCACTCCAGTTCTGGCTCATCCTAACCCTGCCCTGCCTTTCATTCTTGAGGTTGATGTGTCTGAGACTGGAGTAGGTGCCCTCTTGTCTCAACGACCTATGCCTGACGCTTCCTTGCATCCGTGCGGTTTCTTCTCTAAGAAATTGCCTCCAGCGGAGTGCAATTATATAAATGGTGACAGGGAATTACTGGCCATAATTTTGGCACTCAAGGAATGGAGGCATCTTCTCGAGGGTACTAGCGTACCAGTGCTCATTCTTACTGACCACAAGAATTTAACTTATCTATCTGAAGCAAAACGTTTGTCGCCCAACAGGCCAAATGGGCGCTATTTTTGTCTCAGTTTAATTATGTGGTCTCCTACCTGCATGGTAGTAAGAATGTTAGGGCTGATGCCCTCTCTCAACAATTTTCACCTCTGTCCAAGGAGGAGTCTGTACCTACTCCAGTTATACCTCCTGACCATAGTTTGGCTACCATACGTACTAATTTGACTTCTCCCTTTGGGGAGGAGATCCTGGCTGCACAAACCAATGCACCTCCTGAGAAACCTAGTGGTAAGTGTTTTGTTCCTGAGAATCTTTGAACAAAACTTTTGCAAACTTACCACTATCCTAAAGCCACTTGTCACCCAGGCAAGAACCTAATGATTTGGTCTGTCACTTGACAATTCTGGTGGCCAGGTCTTTGTTCTGATGTTGCTGCGTATGTTGCCTCCTGCTCAGTTTGTGCACAGAATAAGACTCCTCGACATCTTCCTGTGGGTCTCCTTCAACCGATTGCTAATGGTGAATGTCCTTGGACACATCTTTCCATGGACTTCATTGTCGAGCTCCCTGTTTCCAATGGCAATACTGTTATCCTTATGGTGGTTGACCATTTTTCTAAAATGTCACATTGCATTCCCTTGAAGAAGCTGCCTACCGCTCAGGAGCTTGCTTCAATTTTTGCTCGGGAGGTCTTCCGTTTACATGGGTTACCCAAGGAGATAGTGTCAGACTGGGGAAGCCAGTTAGTGTCCAGATTTTGGTGTTCCTTTTGTGCTCAAATGAGGGATCCAGCTTTCCTTCTCCTCGGCATATCACCCTCAATCCAATGGGGCTGCGGAACGGTCTAATCAAGCTCTGGAACAGTTCCTCCGTTGCTATATCTCAGATCACCACAATAATTGGTCTGAACTGTTACCTTGGGCAGAGTTTGCTCGTAATAATGCTATTAATGCTTCCTCCAAGTTATCCCCGTTCATGGTGAATTATGGGTTTCAACCATCCTTGTTGCCCGATTCATTCATGGCTCATGGTATTCCGGCTTTGGAGGAGCATCTCTGGCAACTCCGTTCCACGTGGGTGCAGATTCAGGATTACCTTCATCGTTCTATGCAGCGCCAAAAGTTCCAGGCTGATCATAGGCGTCTGCCCGTGCCTTCCTACCAGGTTGGTGACAGGGTTTGGCTGTCCTCCCGCAACTTGAACCTTCTTGTGCCTTCCAATAAACTGGCTCCCCGTTATGTTGGTCCTTTTCGAATACTCCGACGGGTCATTCCTGTGGCCTACACACTTGACCTTCTTCCTGCAATGCACATCTCCAATGATTTTCATGTCTCCCTCTTGAAACCATTGGTTTGTAATCGGTTTACCACTGTGTTGCCTCGTCCCCATCCTATCTTTGTTGACAACCATGTACAGTATTTGGTTCACTGGAGGGGTTATGGTCCAGAGGAGCGTTCATGGGTTCCCTCCTCTGATGTTCATGCTCCCGCCCTCCTCCGTGCCTTCCATGCCCGTTTCCGCAATAAGCCTTTTGTCCTCCCGCGGGGGAGGGGTCGTTGAGGGGAGGGTACTGTCAGGGTTTTTTCCCTGTATTGTTTGCCATGTGCTGCTGGCAGCCATTTTACTCACCTCTCTTGCTGACTCTGGTGCATAGTGTGTGATGCTGCTCCTTTCCTGCATGCCCTTTTATGGCCAGACTGGTGTACATCATCAATGTGAGACAGGTTGCAGTCTCAAAATTGTGATGTCATCACCTATTATTTAAAGGGCCTCTGTTCAGTATGCTTTGCCCTTGCGTTGTCTCAGACCTTTTTGTGAGAGTTCCTGTTCCTGTGTATTACCTGGCTGTCTGACGTCCCTCCTGGTTCCTGATCCCTGGCTTGTTCCTGACTCTGCTGCTTGTTCCTGACTCTGCTGTTCTCCTTGTTCCTGATTCCGGCTCGTCTGACTACTCGCTTTGGCTCCTGACTCGGCTCGTCTGACTACCA
Organism: Bombina bombina; assembly: GCF_027579735.1. Lineage (NCBI taxonomy): Eukaryota > Metazoa > Chordata > Amphibia > Anura > Bombinatoridae > Bombina > Bombina bombina. The sequence goes on from NC_069502.1 coordinate 638,009,741, forward strand.
GCTCTGGTTTTGACTCCTGGCTTGTTATTTGACTTGTGGACTTTTTTATTATTTTTTTGCTATTAATAAAGGTGTGATTATTTTTGCACTTCTCATCTCAGTCTGATTCCTGGCACCCTGACAACCCACCACCATTCTTCTCTACAAATTTACTCAATATCCTATTGACCTTCCTTCTAGAAGCTTCTAGCCTCCACACATCCCAGGCTGCTCTAACCGAGGCTCAATCTCAGTCCACACCAAAATTAAATCAGGAAACAGATCCAACAACCTAAGCAGGTCCCTTTTTATGCTTGCTGACAAATCTTTTTGAGAGATGAAGCCAAAATCATTCCCCCCAGCGTGGATCACCAACAACCCCAGTGGGCTAAATAATCTAGTGTATTCAACCACCTTAACAATAACCTGGTTCCATCTCAAGCCTCAGAAACCAAACCAATGGACCCGAACTGTATCACCATCAAGTCCTATCTGGCTCCCCCCATCCTTTGTCTTTGCCGCTCGCCTGGCCCAATATATGTACGAATGGCCGATGATCCAACACTCCATGGGACCTAACAGGGGGACAGAAACAAAGACTACAGCACCAACTCATTTCTCACATATGATCTAAAACTGTTAGAGGCCCACCTCCCAATCCCCTTAATACTTGCGTCTGACATACCCAACATTCTTGCTTCCATGGCAGCCCCAATCCGGAAAGAGTGAGACCCGAAGTCGAGGTGCAGGAGCCCCAAAAACGCTAACGTCTCCCTAAAGACTGCCACAAATTGTAATCGGGACAAAGTGTCACTGTTCCTGTGGACAAGCAAGGGCCCCCCCTATAGCCTTAAGACCTATAGTTCTCCCCTTTCCACCCTGATCAGTCTTAGAATGCCGGAGCCAGATAAACAGTTGCGGTTATGGATCCAAACATCACTCTGCTGGATACCTCCCTCGTCCCTTTTAGACGCCCCCACAACCTCCGATACTCAAAAAGCAGCAAAAAAGGTTAAAACATAAGCCGCATGAAAAAGCGCCACTTCGTATTCGTCAGAGCACACCGTGGACAGGGCTTTCGCCACCCTTTGTAACAATGAGAATATCACTGGCCTCCTCGTGTCCTGCACCCGTCGTCCCTTGCATAAACCCCTAACCACCATACGTACGACAAATGCCTTCATAACATCCTCCCAGCCCAGACACTGACACTGAAAGGCAATTGCTGCCAACCTGCACTTCACCATAGCCCTCGATACCCCACTTCCCCTCCACTCTGCCATCCATCTCACCAACACCTTCGACCAGCTGTGGGCCGTAAGGGCCCCCCCAGCCCCCTTTAGCACTCCAAACCAGTCCTTCCATACCTGTGCGTAAGCCTTCCATGTGGACCCAGCTAGAGCAAATCTCACCATCTTCAACAAGTCAAGAAATCCACCTTCCACAATTCCCTTGGGCAATGCATCCCTGTCTCCTCCGCCAACGGGACCAGCTCCCGGAATCTGTCCCACTGAAAACTGAAAAGAGAATCAGCAATCGCATTCAACTTCCCAGGCACATGCACAGCATTGAAAATAACATTACATCTCAGGCATTCCAGCACAAACAAATGAAGGAGAACAACTACCGGAGGGGATAATGCCGACAAGGAGTTAACAGCCGACACAACACCCATATTATCCGAGTGGAACAAAACTTTTCTGTCCCGCAGCAAACTCGGCCAGATTGCTAAGGCCACCAATAATGGAAACAATTCCAGAAACACCAAGTTCTTTGTAAGGCCCTTTAAATGCCACTCCACCGGCCACGCGTCCGAGCACCACTTACCCCCCAAATAGGCTCCGAACCCATGCGTCCCAAATGCATCCGTAAACAGATGCACTTAAGGGTCCTGCCAACTGACCTGCTGAATTAAGGACCTCCCGTTAAATTCCTCTAGGAATCTCAGCCAGATCACCAAGTCTTCTTTTAAAGCTTTAGTCAAGCGAACATTTTGGAAAGACTCCTTCATCCTCACAGTGGCCAAGGACAACCTTCGGTAAAATACTCTCCCCACCGGGATGATCCTGCAGGCAAAATCTAATTTACCCAACCAAGACTGCATTTCCTTCAAAGGCAACTTCTTACGCCCCAGGGCCCATCGCAATACGCCACACAAGTCAACTACTTTGTCAATCGGTAAGCTGCATTCCATCTTAACTGAATCAATGTGGATTCCCAAAAAACTAAGAGAAACACAAGGGCCCTCCAACTTATCCCCAGCCACCGGGATACCGAACTCGACAGCTATGTATCCAAAATTATCCATCAAACGCTGGCACACCTCAGCACCCGGAGGACCCACGAACAAAAAATTGTTCAAATAATGGACCGAAGAACCCAAACCCTAAACTTGCTTTACAACTCATTCCACAAAACATTTAAACTTCTCGAAATATGAACACGAAATTAAACAACCCATAGGGAGGCATAGGTCCACAAAAAACTTTCCCTCAAAAACACAACCCAACAAATAGTGACAAGATGGGTGGACTGGCAGCAACTGAAAAGCTGCATCGATGTCCACCTTTGCCAAAAGGGTCCCCCAGCCCGCCTGCCTGACCAACACCACCGCATCATCAAACGATGCATACCTAACCGCCGCCAGGTCCGGGTCAATATAGTTGTTAACCAAAAAGCCTTTTGGGTACGACAAATGGTGAATCATTCTAAACTGCCCCGGTGCTTTTTTGGGACTACCCCCAATGAGGACAGCCGCAGGTTAGGTAGCGGGCTGGCTACAAAGGGGCCAGCCATCCACCCCAAGGAGACCTCCTTCCCCAACTTTTCCCGAACCACTCCCGGCAACTTCCTGGCGGACTTCAAGTTCCCCGACAACCCAACCCCTTTTACTGAAAGGGGATGAGGAAACCTGAGCTAAAATCTGTCAGGAGCAGCTCAGCATCCCCTCCTTTTCCCTGAACCTTAGCGTATTGCCTTAGCCACGGGACCATCTTTCTGATGTCCACCGGTGACCGAGCCCGGAACACCCACTTCTCCTGGTCTAACCCCGGCCTTCCATTTCCTGAAGCATTTCGCATAGGGGTGAATCCCCCCACAACCTGAACATTCGTGCTTATACTTGCACGAAGACCAGAATTGACACTGCCTGCTATTGAACTGGAAACACAGGCCCTTTTGGAGGGCCACCGCTGAACAGCTGCTGGCCGTACTGGCGAGTCTGCCCCCACCAGGATGAAAGACTGCCCCCCTCATAAAGGAGTCATAATCTCCAGCCAAATCCCCATGTCCCTATCATCCCACCTCATGTCAGGACGAATTGCTATCTGCTGACGAAACTGCTCGTCATATCTCCACCAAGCCATACCCCCATAAGTATGGTAGGCTGAGGAAATCTCATCCGGGTAGCAAAATAGGGCGGAGCCCTGGTCGGGAGACTTCTGCATAATCATGCTGGCCAGGATACAAAAAGCCCTGAACCAGTTAGCAAATGTTTTTGGTATCTTCCGATACCGTTTTTTATGCTCCTCCTCCTCCTTCTTCCCCTGCTCGCCCTTTGGGTCCTCCTTAATCTCTACAAATTGATCCAGGGGAAGAAGCGAAAACAACTCTAGGAACCCCTTTTTCCAAATCTTCTCTTTAACCTCATTAGTTAAATGCAACCCTAAAGGACCTATAAAACAGAGGCACGGCCTCCGCAACGCTTCCTCTGACACCTTCAGTGACCCACCCCTGGAACTCCCTGCTGCACTGCCCGCGCTGCTCACCGCAGGGTCCCCCGCTGGTGACCCAATGGGTGCCTGTACAACCCCTACCCCCGCGTTCCCAGCCGCCCCCATCACCGCAACCGCTGCTGCCCCTGGGGTACTCGTGCCTCCAGGACTGGCTCCCCACGCCCCCGCTGGGCTCGTCACTGCACAAGACTGCTCCACCTGCATAACCAACTCCCTCAATCCCTTTAACAATGCATTCTGCACCTCATTCACACTCCCGCTCTGATTAATAGATGCACTCATGTCTTTGGCCGCCTTACTTGTGGTTCTATGCACCGTCCCAGCTCCGGAAGTCACTCCCAACCTTTAATGGCACATCAAAAACATCATCTAATACACCCCTCTCAATCCGTCCACATGCACCCTTTCCCCTGGCAGTGTGCCTGCCCCTCCCTTCTCCACCAAAACCCTGAGGGGGTGAAATGGACCCCAAGAGCTGCACCAAAACATGCAGTTCCCCCACCTGGCCAGCTGTAGACAGCTCCGGGACGCTCTCCTCCTGGAACCCCCTCAAAGTCACTAGGGATATCCTCGATGACAAGGGAATCCCCATCCCTCTCCCAAATCCCGCTGCTGTCCTGTCTCTGACATCCCTCTGGTGTTGATGTCTGCGGCACTATCAAGAAGAAGGGCAGTTATAGCATGCACCAAACATGGCCCAGGTACACCTGCATGGCCCCCCAAAACCATAGTCCACCTACCCCCCACACTAGAATATACAGGGGGAGATGGAATGGATAGATATAAAAATGTGGGGGTGGGTGGTACCTAACTTTATCTAATCAATCTATGGGGGACCTCCCCCCCTTATGAGAGCCCAACTAGGCCGCGGCCCCCTGTGGCCTACCTAAATACCAGGGCATCCCCCCTTTGATCCCCAGCCTCCCGCGGCCCATCTGGTCCAGCACGGGAGTTCTGGGGCCCCTATAGTATGACATATTTTACTATGGCTCAGGCTTATCAAGCTTAAATTACCCGGGCCCGCCTGAACGGCCCCCCCATCCCACCACGTGTCCTCATTTTGGGCCTCACACCCAGACACTTCCCCCCTGGCCTCATTTGGGCCTACTCAATAATCCCCAGGCCTCATTTTTTTGGGCATCCCACCCCATGTTCCCCAATGGCCTCATTTGGGCCTATCTCCCCCCCAATCCTGACCCCCCCTACCTTTGGAACTCCCCTTGACCCTTGTAAAATGTTTTGCTCATTTTTACCGGGGGGTGGCACCGGTAATCACCGGTCCTCCAGACACTGAATCCATTGCCCCTCAGCCTACTGCCACACTGCCCAACCTTCGATAGCCCAGCCTCTTACCTGCTGAAGCAGCTGTTGCCACCTCCTCCGACTTCTCTGCCTCAGGCCCAGCCGGGTGCGTCATGGATCCCATGTGACCGCCATCATCTTCCCGCGAGAGCGGCCCAGCGTCTCCACTCCTCTGATGTTCCCGCCGCTCCAGCTCCTGGGACTCCAACCTCTGCGGGCCGCACCTCCTACCAGCCGTCCGTCCTCTTGTACCTCTCCTGGAAGCGCTGTATGCACTCACCGCCGACCTCCCTCTCCGAGATCCCGCCTCTGGACTGAGGCGCTCTGGCGGCTTCGACCTCTTTAACGGCCTGGCTCCTGGGGGCAGAACTTCCCCCGCCATCTGCTCCGGGTCCCTGCTCCTCCAAGCAATCGCCCCTGCAGCTGCACCAGCAACCACTGAGGACCTCTCCCCTGGCGACAGCTGCAGCTGCTGTGATTAGCTCCTGGAGATTGTCCATGGTGAGCAGGTAAGTACCCTCACATTCTCTCCGGGCTTGATGGAAGTGAGAAGATGCAATAAGCTTCTTCTCAGCGTCAGGTCCGGATAGAAGATGATCCTACTTCCTGCTCAGCCATCCTTAACACCTACCATGAGAGCCCACCCCTTGACCTGAGGATCAACCTTCTACTTGCCCTGCTCTGGGGTCACAGGCCCCTCCAAAATAGACATTTCACAGCAATGTAAGTATATATTGTTCTGTTATAAGATCATATAAAAAATGCAATATATTACATTTTAAGCTTTGTAAAAACATGATACTGTGTTTGTTTGTGTGTGTGTATATATATATATAGTCATACATAGGTATAGATATATACAGATATATATATAGTAATATCTATTTATAAATACTTAGAACATAATCCCCTATGTGAAGAAAATTGGAATGTGAAATATTTAAAATACATACGCAATTAAACACTATGTTATCATGATTGTAACTGAACTTTCAAATGTATTTTTGATGTGTTTTGTGCCACTTTCTTGTCTTGTGTAACAGTTAACCAGAGCTCTGAAGTCTCACTATCCCAACCCGTGATAAATTTGATTGTGCTCATGGGAACACGTTTACTTTCAACTTGTAATATGCACACTACTTGCGACGTGCGCAAAGAGCTGCAATAAATTCTTTATCACTAGGCTGACCATATTGCCGCTTTAAAAAGGGACACATATGAAAAATACATATGTCAGGGCTGTTTAAAGAAATGGTTTTGTATAAGAACCCTCACATATGTATTTTTCATATGTGTTCCTTCTTAAAGCGGCAATATGGTCAGCCTACTTATCACTCACATACAACAGTTGGCCACACTCTTAATCTAGCCCTTTATTGGGTAATTACTGCAGTCTTATATAATAATAACAATGTAGCATTTTAAATAAAAACATTATTTATTAGTGTTGGTATTATAGACATACTTTTGAATGAAATATGAGTGCTGGGCATGATGGGGCAGAGTTGATTTTGACTTGGTCTGATCCAGGAGGATATGCACAGCCTTCCTATACAAATATGGTGGTACATTTTTTCTGTAAAGCAACATGACCATCTTGAAATACCATATTTTAAAGGCAAGTCCATGCACTTTCCTTAAACTATGAATCTGGTTGCAGGAGGGCACATAGAGGGGCAGACATGATTCAGGTGAAGTGATACCACTACTGATTGTAGAGCCCCCACGGGCCCCCTAGGGGTGTGTACCTGATCTCAGTTGAGACCTCTGAGACCCCTATAGTTATGCCCCTGGTCTGATCCCACCCTATAATAAGCCTCTAAAATATTGTATTCTAGGCCTGGATGATAATTAAATCTCAAAAGAACTGCCATTTATTAAAAAAAATAAAGCAACCAATAAATATCATAAATGATCTCTTATAACGGCACTGTGATTATAAATGTAAGAATATTAGTTACAAATATAAAATATCTGGTTTATAGCCATCTATTTGTGCCCCTTTATACACACCTGCACTTATTTTTCATTATTTTTTTTTACTTCTCACAGGCTCTCTGGGGTATTTAGATCAGTTCCCTGTTCATAGAGTCTTCTAAAAATATATTGTATTTATTTCTTCATAGGTTGCCTTGCTCTATTGCTGTACTGAGATAAAACTTGTAGTTTTACTTATTTAATTCCTCAGTAGTGGCTTTCAGATTGTTTTATTAATGACGATAAACTCAGTGTGATTTAACCTCCAATTGCACAGTCTATACAGTTTAATCTGCCCCCCCCCCAATTAACGAGTGATCTTCAGTACAGTATAAATACTCTGAAGCACTTTTAGTTTGTAGGATTCATTTATTCTTTTATAGCATCACTAAACCAATAGCAGTCTCATTTCTTAAATAATGAAAATCTTAGTTTGAGATTGACGACTGCTGTTGCAAATATGTATATGATTTTTATTTATTTTTACAGGTCTACATCAAAAGACACAACACAGAATGCCACAATCCCGAAGTTCTAAATACGGAAACTTAAAAATGCTGACACAACATAATCCCGAATATTAAAATGCCGAAAAAATAAAATACCTAATTTGTAAAATACCGAAAACCAGAATCCCGAAACAATAAAATCCTGCAAGATTATCAACACTTAGAAAACCACAATCCAAAAGCGATCACTGGTTAGACTGGCTGAGCAGCCTCTGCCTGGGGCGGTTGAAGGGGGCGTCCCGCCGATCCTCTGGTATCCAGCCCAAGTGAACCTTGGGGAGTGTTAATTTTGCTAGAAGTAAGGTTTTTGCGCTCGTCAGGTTGCAATCATATTATGAGTTGAACATAAACTGTTTTCGCTCTTGCACTAAACCGACGAGAGCGAAAAGCATAACTTAGAATATTGCGTGCACGTTCACGTATTCCCCCATATAAGTCAACAGAACAAAAAAAGTTGGAAAAAAAACAACTCGCACGTAAACAGGATCGCCTATTTTCATGTGCGCTAACCCAACATGAAAATATGAATATTTCACATTCCAATGTTGTTCACAGAACAGAATATGTTCTATTTATTCATAAATAAATAATTATATATATATATACACAAGTCGAAGTGTGGAAGTGGCACACACCATCCGTTGCAACCATGTTGGTCGAATAAATATTCACTGTGGAAGTAAACCTGTCTCTTACTGCCTCCATTTGATAAAGGTTCCTATGTGAACCGAAACGTTATGGGTTAAGGCCTTATTTGTTTATTTGACAAGTCCATTTCGATCTGAAGTCTCTGCCACTAGGCAGTTGCAAGATTATATTTATCCTGATGAAGGCCCAACTGAGGGCCGAAACGTCGACCATGTATTAGTGTCTTTATTAAAAAAGAAAACATTTATCTTCTAAATAAATCCTGAGAGTGCCCTTCTTCAATTCGAATATATATATATATAAATATATATATATATATATATATATATATATACACAGTTGTGATCAAAATTATTCAACCCCCTTTGCAAATCAGGTTTATTATCAAAATTTACAGACTTTCAGATGTTTGCAATGCTCAAAACAACGAATGCTTCAAGTGGTTTCCCCAAATTTAACTGAAATTGCAACTTTTAATGAATTCGGCAGTCTCAAAATGATTCAACCCCCTGAATAGATTTAGAAAAAGTAGATAGGAGCGCTAAAAGCTAAAGGTGATATAGAGAAATCAAGTGTAGACTAATTAAAAATAAATAGAATAGTTCTATAAATGAACAGAGATTTATTTACAATAAGTGAAATGTAAAAACGGACGTCTCCGTAAATAAAAACAAATATAACAGACTAGTTGCCACCATTCGGTATAAACTTGATTTGCAGAGTTCACAATAAAGTAAGCATAGTCCGATTCCACACTGAAATCTTAGTTGGAAGTTGGTTTGCTAGCAAAACAGGGGCTTTATTTACGGAGACGTCCGTTTTTACATTTCACTTATTGTAAATAAATCTCTGTTCATTTATAGAACTATTCTATTTATTTTTAATTAGTCTACACTTGATTTCTCTATATCACCTTTAGCTTTTAGCGCTCCTATCTACTTTTTCTAAGTTTTGTGTTCACTTTTTCTACCTAGTTGGGGACTCATAGGTAATTTTAGGAGTTTGGTGCTACTTCCTGCGCTCTCTAGTACAACTCTCATAGGATTTGTTTTGTGCCCCTGAATAGATTCCCTCACAACAGCACAAATATATAATACATGAAATACTTGAACTGGCTAGGGGTTTGTTGAGTGTCACATTTGACTGCATGTTACAAATATGGCTAAGTCAAAAGTATGGTTCAAAAGTTAAAAGAAGAGATCATCGCCCTTCACAAACAAGGAACAGATACAAAGGCACTGAATGTTTCTAGAGACACCATTGGAAGCAAAAAAAGGGACAGAAAAAAGGAAGCTATCAACGGCTGCAACCAGATTTCTGAGAAGGTAGGTTGAGAAAAACCCTTGAGTGACTGCAAAAGACCTGCAGCAAGACTTGGTGGCAACAGGCACTGAGGTTTCAGTCTGAACAGTTAGGAGCGTACAAAACGCAGAAGGTTTCCATGTCAGAACTCCAAAACGTGCACCACTACTGACCTAAAAGCACAAGTAAAGTCAGCTCCAATATGCTCAAAATCATATCAATAAGCCACAGAAGTTTTGGGATTCTGTTCTGTGGAGCGATGAAACAAAACTGGAACTTTTTGGTCCGATGGATCAGCGGTAAGTCTGGAGGAAGAAGAATGAAGCATACGCCTAAAAGAACACTCTGCCTACAGTTAAGCTTGGGCATCATTTGACCTTACAACAGGATAAAGATCCCAAGAATACCTCAAATTCCTTAAAGGCTTGGTTGTAGAAGAAGTCCTGGAAGATTCAACTGTGGCCATCACAGTCACCTGACTTGAACCCCATAGAAAATCTTGGTGGGATTTGAACACAAACCCAATAATATTACTGAACTGGAGGCCATTGCTTATAGGAAATGGACTAAGATTCCTCAGAAATGTTGCCAGAAGCTGGTGTCTGGCTATACATCTCGTCTGTAGCAGGTCATAACAGCAAACGGGTGCTCTACTAAGTATTAAAGATGCTTGCCATGAAGGGAATGAATAATACAACTTTGCATTTTTAGTTGAATTTGGGGAAACCACTTCAAACATTCGTTGTGTTTAGCTATTTCAACTGCTTTTGTTTGATTTGTTCATTGCAAACAGCTTAAAGTCTGTCAATTTTGACAATAAACCTGATTTGCTATGGGGGTTGAATACTTTTGATTACAACTATATATATATATATATATATATACTGTATATATATATATATATATATATATATATATATATATATATATATATATATATATATAAAAAATGGTATTTTGGTACAATATATATTTATACCTATATACACTGCATATATAGATAATTATATTTAGGTATAGATATATACAGAAATATATAGGAATATCTATTTATAAATACTTAGAACATATTATGCTATGTACAGAGCACTAGGATGTAAAACCACTGTAACTCCCATCAATTAACTCCCTAAATGCTAGGACCCTGACTACCGTTACCTACTTAGCTTCTTGGACTCTAGCTGCTATTAACCATAACGTGCATGGCAATACATGCTCTATCTGCCAAACCCAATTACAATTGAGCGCTGAACCACTAGACCCCTAACATGAGTAACCCCTAAGCTGCCAGACTCACGAACATAATAATCACTGAAGCGCTAAGACCCCCTAAACAATATTAATTCCTAAATTGCCAGACCACCCTTTGCTAATATCACTCCATTGCTAAGACCCACTAAATTCTATTAACCGCTAAACAGGCCAGCCACATCATAAATCATATATTTTTTAAACTCTTCAAGCTCTTCTTCTGTTCTCCAAAAAAAACACCATATCTAAATTTGATTAATTATATTTTGTTCAATTTAGTTTGAAAGAACTACAGGTGGCCCTCGTTTTACAACGGTTCAATTTACACCGTTTCAGAATAACAACCTTTCTCCTGTTAAGTGTGGTCAGTCCACGGGTCATCATTACTTCTGGGATATTATCTCCTCCCCTACAGGAAGTGCAAGAGGATTCACCCAGCAGAGCTGCTATATAGCTCCTCCCCTCTACGTCACCTCCAGTCATTCTCTTGCACCCAACGAATAGATAGGATGTGTGAGAGGACTGTGGTGATTTTAATTAGTTTATTACCTTCAATCAAAAGTTTGTTATTTTATAATAGCACCGGAGTGTGTTATTCATTCTCTGGTAGAATTTGAAGAAGAATCTACCTGAGTTTTTTTCTATGATTTTAGCCGGAGTAGTTAAGATCATATTGCTGTTTCTCGGCCATCTGAGGAGAGGTAAACTTCAGATCAGGGGACAGCGGGCAGATTAATCTGCAAAGAGGTATGTAGCAGTTTGTTATTTTCTGACATGGAATTGATGAGAAAATCCTGCCATACCGTTATAATGTAAACTCAGCCTTAAATGCAGTAGATGTAGCTGGTATCAGGCTGTCATGTATGTATATTTTACACTTCAGTATTCTGGGGAATGGTACTTCACTGGATTTATACTGTATGCATAGACTTAACCTATTTTGCAGGGACTTGCAATAGGTTTTAAATAACAATTAATTTATTGAGGTTAAACGTTTTTTTTTTGCTGGCATGTAAAAACGTTTATTTCTCTGAGGTACTGGGTGAAAAAATGTTTGGGCACTATTTTTTCCACTTGGCAATAGTTTTGTTTAATTTCAAGCAGTTCACTGATCTCTCTCACTGTTATGTGTGAGGGGGAGGGGCCATTTTTGGCGCTTTTACTACGCATCAAAAAACTCAGTCAGAGGTTCATTTTCTTCCTGCATGATCCGGTTCATCTCTACAGAACTCAGGGATCTTCAAAGCCTTTTTTGAGGGAGGTAATCATCACAGCAGAGCTGTGAAGAGTGTAGTTTACTGTGATAAAAAACGTTTATTTGTGTATTTTTTCTGCTGCCAGGGTTAGTTATCCTTTGCTAATGGGAACAATCCTTTGCTAAAATTGTATATTTCTTACAAAGATTTGATGCTATAACTTAATTATTTTCAACTGTCATAATTTTTTCTGTGCTTCTTATAGGCACAGTTCGTTTTCATATTATTGTAAATTACTTGAAAAAGCATTTCCAAGTTGCTAGTTAATTGCTAGTGTGTTAAACATGTCTGATTCAGAGGAAGATACATGTGCTATATGTGCTAATGCCAAAGTGGAGCCCAATAGAAATTTATGTACTAACTGTATTGATGCTACTTTAAATAAAAGTCAATCTGTACAAATTGAACATATTTCACCAGACAACGAGGGGAGAGTTATGCCGACTAACTCGCCTCACGTGTCAGTACCTGCATCTCCCGCTCGGGAGGTGCGTGATATTGTAGCGCCGAGTACATCTGGGCGGCCATTTCAAATCACATTACAGGATATGGCTACTGTTATGACTGAAGTTTTGGCTAAATTGCCAGAACTTAGAGGCAAGCGTGATCACTCTGGGGTGAGAACAGAGTGCGCTGATAATATTAGGGCCATGTCAGACACTGCGTCACAGGCGGCAGAACATGAGGACAGAGAACTTCATTCTGTGGGTGACGGTTCTGATCCAAACAGATTGGATTCAGATATTTCAAATTTTAAATTTAAGCTGGAAAACCTCCGTGTATTACTAGGGGAGGTGTTAGCGGCTCTGAATGATTGTAACACAGTTGCAATACCAGAGAAAATGTGTAGGTTGGATAAATATTTTGCAGTACCGGCGAGTACTGATGTTTTTCCTATACCTAAGAGACTTACTGAAATTGTTACTAAGGAGTGGGATAGGCCCGGTGTGCCGTTCTCACCCCCTCCGATATTTAGAAAAATGTTTCCAATAGACGCCACCACACGGGACTTATGGCAAACGGTCCCTAAGGTGGAGGGAGCAGTTTCTACTTTGGCTAAGCGTACCACTATCCCGGTGGAGGATAGCTGTGCCTTTTCAGATCCAATGGATAAAAAAATTAGAGGGTTACCTTAAGAAAATGTTTGTTCAACAAGGTTTTATATTGCAACCTCTTGCATGTATTGCGCCTGTCACGGCTGCAGCAGCATTTTGGTTTGAGTCTCTGGAAGAGACACTTGAATCATCTACACTAGATGAGATTACACTCAAACTTAGAACCCTTAAGTTAGCTAACTCATTTATTTCAGATGCCGTAGTTCATTTAACTAAACTTACGGCTAAGAATTCCGGATTTGCCATTCAGGCACGCAGAGCGCTGTGGCTAAAATCCTGGTCAGCTGATGTTACTTCTAAATCTAAATTGCTTAATATACCTTTCAAAGGGCAGACCTTATTCGGGCCCGGTTTGAAGGAGATTATCGCTGACATTACAGGAGGTAAAGGCCATGCCCTGCCTCAGGACAAAGCCAAACCTAGGGCTAGACAGTCTAATTTTCGTTCCTTTCGTAATTTTAAAACAGGAACAGCATCAACTTCCTCTGCACCAAAACAGGAAGGAGCTGTTGCTCGCTACAGACAAGGCTGGAAACCTAACCAGTCCTGGAACAAGGGCAAGCAGGCCAGGAAACCTGCTGCTGCCCCTAAGACAGCATGAATCGAGGGCCCCCGATCCGGGACCGGATCTAGTAGGGGGCAGACTTTCTCTCTTCGCCCAGGCTTGGGCAAGAGATGTTCAGGATCCCTGGGCGTTAGAGATCATATCTCAGGGATACCTTCTGGACTTCAAATCCTCTCCCCCAAGAGGGAGATTTCATCTGTCAAGGTTGTCAACAAACCAAATAAAGAAAGAAGCGTTCCTACGCTGCGTACAAGATCTTTTATTAATGGGAGTGATCCATCCAGTTCCGCGGTCGGAACAAGGACAAGGGTTTTACTCAAATCTGTTTGTAGTTCCCAAAAAAGAGGGAACTTTCAGGCCAATCTTGGATTTAAAGATCCTAAACAAATTCCTAAGAGTTCCATCGTTCAAGATGGAAACGATTCGAACAATTTTGCCCATGATCCAAGAGGGTCAGTACATGACCACAGTGGATTTAAAGGATGCTTACCTTCACATACCGATTCACAGAAATCATTACCGGTATCTAAGGTTTGCCTTTCTAGACAGGCATTACCAGTTTGTAGCTCTTCCATTCGGACTGGCTACGGCTCCAAGAATCTTCACAAAGGTTCTGGGTACTCTTCTGGCGGTACTAAGACCGCGAGGAATTTCGGTAGCTCCGTACCTAGACGACATTCTGATACAAGCTTCAAGCTTTCAAACTGCCAAGTCTCATACAGAGTTAGTACTGGCATTTCTAAGGTCGCATGGATGGAAGGTGAACGAAAAGAAGAGTTCTCTCTTTCCACTCACAAGAGTTCCCTTCTTGGGGACTCTGATAGATTCTGTAGAAATGAAGATTTACCTGACAGAAGACAGGTTAACAAAGCTTCAAAATGCATGCCGTGTCCTTCATTCCATTCAACACCCGTCAGTAGCTCAATGCATGGAGGTGATCGGCTTAATGGTAGCGGCAATGGACGTAGTACCTTTTGCACGCCTACATCTCAGACCGCTGCAATTGTGCATGCTAAGTCAGTGGAATGGGGATTACTCAGATTTGTCCCCCACTCTGAATCTGGATCAAGAGACCAGAAATTCTCTTCTATGGTGGCTTTATCGGCCACACCTGTCCAGGGGGATGCCATTCAGCAGGCCAGACTGGACAATTGTAACAACAGACGCCAGCCTACTAGGTTGGGGCGCTGTCTGGAATTCTCTGAAGGCTCAGGGACTATGGAATCAGGAGGAGAGTCTCCTTCCAATAAACATTCTGGAATTGAGAGCAGTTCTCAATGCCCTTCTGGCTTGGCCCCAGTTAACAACTCGGGGGTTCATCAGGTTTCAGTCGGACAACATCACGACTGTAGCTTACATCAACCATCAGGGAGGGACAAGAAGCTCCCTAGCTATGATGGAAGTATCAAAGATAATTCGCTGGGCAGAGTCTCACTCTTGCCACCTGTCTGCAATCCACATCCCGGGAGTGGAGAACTGGGAGGCGGATTTCTTAAGTCGTCAGACTTTTCATCCGGGGGAGTGGGAACTTCATCCGGAGGTCTTTGCCCAGATACTTCGACATTGGGGCAAACCAGAGATAGATCTCATGGCGTCTCGTCAGAACGCCAAGCTTCCTTGCTACGGGTCCAGATCCAGGGATCCGGGAGCGTTTCTGATAGATGCTTTGACAGCACCTTGGACCTTCGGGATGGCTTATGTGTTTCCACCCTTCCCGATGCTTCCTCGATTGATTGCCAGAATCAAACAGGAGAGAGCATCAGTGATTCTAATAGCACCTGCATGGCCACGCAGGACTTGGTATGCAGATCTAGTGGACATGCCATCCTGTCCGCCTTGGTCTCTACCTCTGAAACAGGACCTTCTGATCCAGGGTCCATTCAAACATCAAAATCTAACTTCTCTGAAGCTGACTGCTTGGAAATTGAACGCTTGATTTTATCAAAACGTGGGTTTTCTGAGCCAGTTATTGATACCTTAATACAGGCTAGGAAGCCTGTTACCAGAAGGATTTACCATAAAATATGGCGTAAATACTTATATTGGTGCGAATCCAAGAGTTACTCATGGAGTAAGGTTAGGATTCCAAGGATATTGTCTTTTCTACAAGAAGGTTTAGAAAAGGGGTTATCCGCTAGTTCTTTAAAGGGACAGATTTCAGCTCTGTCCATTCTTTTACACAAACGTCTGTCAGAAGTTCCGGACGTTCAAGCTTTTTGTCAGGCTTTAGCTAGGATCAAGCCTGTGTTTAAAACTGTTGCTCCGCCATGGAGTTTGAACTTAGTTCTTAATGTTTTACAGGGTGTTCCGTTTGAACCCCTTCATTCCATTGATATCAAGTTGTTATCTTGGAAAGTTCTGTTTTTAATGGCTATTTCCTCGGCTCGAAGAGTCTCTGAGTTATCTGCCTTACATTGTGATTCTCCTTATCTGATTTTTCATTCAGACAAGGTAGTTCTGCGTACTAAACCTGGGTTCCTACCTAAGGTGGTCACTAACAGGAATATCAATCAAGAGATTGTTGTTCCATCCTTGTGTCCTAATCCTTCCTCGAAGAAGGAACGTCTGCTACACAATCTAGATGTAGTCCGTGCCCTGAAATTTTATCTACAGGCAACTAAGGAGTTTCGTCAAACGTCTTCCCTGTTTGTCATTTATTCTGGCCAGAGGAGAGGTCAAAAAGCTTCGGCTACCTCTCTCTCTTTTTGGCTTCGTAGCATAATACGATTAGCCTATGAGACTGCTGGACAGCAGCCTCCTGAAAGAATTACAGCTCATTCTACTAGAGCTGTGGCTTCCACTTGGGCCTTTAAGAATGAGGCTTCTGTTGAACAGATTTGCAAGGCTGCAACTTGGTCTTCTCTTCATACTTTTTCCAAATTTTACAAATTTGACACTTTTGCTTCTTCAGAGGCTGTTTTTGGGAGAAAGGTTCTTCAGGCAGTGGTTCCCTCCGTATAAAGAGCCTGCCTGTCCCTCCCGTCATCCGTGTACTTTTGCTTTGGTATTGGTATCCCAGAAGTAATGATGACCCGTGGACTGACCACACTTAACAGGAGAAAACAAAATTTATGCTTACCTGATAAATTCATTTCTCCTGTAGTGTGGTCAGTCCACGGCCCGCCCTGTTTTTTATGGCAGGCTAAAAATTTTTTTTTTGGATTATACTCCAGTCACCACTACACCCTTGGGCTTCTCCTTTCTCGTTGGTCCTTTGGTCGAATGACTGGAGGTGACGTAGAGGGGAGGAGCTATATAGCAGCTCTGCTGGGTGAATCCTCTTGCACTTCCTGTAGGGGAGGAGATAATATCCCAGAAGTAATGATGACCCGTGGACTGACCACACTACAGGAGAAATGAATTTATCAGGTAAGCATAAATTTTGTTTTTTTTTTCAGTCATGTGACTCCTATTGAAAAGCATTGAGAAGCAGTGCATTTGTTAAAATATCCAGTAGGTGGAGCTGTCCGCTTGTGTTGCAGCAAAGCCAAGCAAGCTGAAATTTATCAGTTTAACCAGACCTGAGCTATCAAGCAGATTTCAAAGGAACAAGATCTTCCTGTCTATAAATCAGTCCAGATTGGAATGCATAGAAAGAACTGTTTGCAGAAAAATGCAAGTGAAGTCTGTGTTGTGTGATTATTTTATTAGGTTTATAATGCTGTTTAGCAAATATTTTTGTTCATTTAACTTAGTTAAATTATATATTCTGTGTTGTGTGATTATTTTATTAGGTTTATAATGCTGTTTAGCATTTAAAGTCTTCATTTCAAAGCTTTAAAAATAATGTATTAGGTGTTACTTATGACAATTTTGAGAGGGGCCTGGAACCTATCTCACTCACTTCCCATTGACTTACATTATAAACTGGGTTTCAATTTACAACGGTTTCGATTTACAACCATTCCTTCTGGAACCTAACCCCGGCGTAAACTGAGGGCTACCTGTATTTTAAAATGTTTTACTTATATCCTGCAGGATCTTGAACAGTGACCCTACAACCTGCTACACTGATTGCTTGAGCAGTTTCTGACCTTATCTGTCCCTAACTGGCCACAGCAGAGGAGATAACTATAATCAAAATACCTTTTTAAGGGGTATTAAAATAAATATTTGTTTATTTAATACATTTACTGCTTGATCTTAGAGACATTTGAAATACGACAACTGATATTTCTTTTCATTTCACTTTAACAATGCTTTACGCTGTTGCCACTTTTATTTCAATTGTTGTGCTTTGTAAATTAATTATGCTATATATTACAGCCATTGTTGTCCTTACATTAATAAGAGTATTTAGACATTTTGATAAAAAATGTTAGCCACATGGTAAAATGTTTAGTATGATTAAAGCAAGTCTTTGAATATGAACAGGCCCTGACCAAAGAGAAACCAAGTGGGATCCACGTGTTTGCTGTCCTCCTACACGCGCATCTAGCTGGTCGTGCTATCAGGGCTCGCCACTTCCGTAAAGGAGAAGAACAACAGCTGCTTGCTTATGATAATGAATTTGACTTCAACTTTCAGGAGTTCCAGTATCTAAAAGAGGAAAGGACACTTCTACCTGTATGTATATTATATTCTGCTACACTCTACACTGCAGTTCTTGTAAATTTTAAAGGGACATTGTACTACAAACTTTTCTTTCATACATATTTAAGAATAATGTGAAGTGCACACTGCTTAACTTTGAATTGAAACTAATACAGCAGTATTCGTTGTGTATTTGCTACTATTGCTTGTTGGTTGGTAGCTACTGCCTGCTAATGTTCGTTGGCTGATTGATACTGCCTGTTAATCCTCAATGGCTAATAGGTACTTCATGCTAATGCTCATTGGCTAATAGGTACTTCCTGCTAATCCTCATTGGCTAATAGGTACTTCCTGATAATACTCATTGGCTGATAATTAAAAGTGCTCATTAGTAGGAACTACACAACTGATACTGTTGTGTTAGTTTACTTTCAATTTAAATGGACACTGAACCCAAATGTTTTCTTTCGTGATTCAGATAGAGCATGCCATTTTTTATTTTTATTTTATTTTTTGCTTTTTATTTTATTCTCCAAAAAACAACTAAAAACCAACATAACAAAACAAAACAAAACAAAAAAAAAAAAAAAAAAAAAAAAAGGGGGGGGGGAAACCCCCTTTACCCAATCTCCCTCCGCATCTCCCTCCAGCCACCTACCAGTTTCCTAGCAGGACTGTTTCTGAGTGTCGAAATGGAAACATTATATGATTTATTTCAGTAGTGGGAAATATCTTTAAAAATATTGCCCATTTGCTAAAGAATTTCCTAATATCTTGTTCATTGTCTATATTTGTATCTCTTTGCTCAAGTATGCATTGTTTTTTCATGCAGTTCTTTACTTCAACAATACTTGGGAGTGCTCGACTTTTCCATTTTTTGCAAATTAGATACCTGGTAGCCAGAATAGAAGAGATTACTACTTTTTCATTGACTTGCTTACCAGGTTCCCTATTTACACAGAATACTATTTGAAAAAATGTTAAAGTCACAGGAGCTATCTTTAAAACAGTTTTTAGCCAGTATTCTAATTTGAGCCAAAAATTTCTTATTTTAGGACATGCCCAGAACATATGCGTTAAATCTGCTGCAGGATATGCACATTTGGGGCACTTATTAAATCCAGAATTGCCACATCTGATGCCCCTCCCAGGTGTAAAGTAAGCTCTGTGAAGAAGTTTAACCTGTGATTCACGCCAGGTGGCGGAAAGTGTGGTCTGGGTAATTTTATTTAATGATAATTGAAGCAGCTTTGGTTCAACATTGCCCTGAGGGATTAATGTGTTCCAATCTGCTGCCATTTTGGATAAAATTGGAAGACCTTTACTAGCATTTAGGTAATGATAACAAGGGGCTATTGACATGTGTCCATTCCTGGCTAATACAAGCCAGTCTTCCAGTTTTCCTAGTCCCCAGCTCCAGCCCCTTTCCTTAGTTATTTCCGAGACAAAATGCCTTGCCTGCAGATAAGCAAAGAAATCTTTGTTAGATAGATTAAATTCCGTTTTTAATTCCTGAAACGTTTTAATGCATCCCCTATTCCCATCTATTATTTGATAAGCTTTACTCAGGCCAGCATTATGCCAGCCTTTAAAGACGGCAGAGTTAAGGCCTGCTTGAAATTTCGGATTTCCTATTAAGGGCAGATAAAAGGAAGCCTTAGCATTAATTGATAGGAGGTTGGCGATTTTATGCCATGCCTTAAGTGGATTAAAGATTGTTTTCAATTTCTTAATTTCCGCAGGTACTTCTTTTGTTACAGAATGTAATAATGCTGATGGGACGTACGGGGTGCAAACGTCTATTTCAAGTTCATTATTTAAGACATAATTATTAAATAAGATCCAGTCAATTGCTATCCGTGCCAAGAAACAAAGATTATAAAGCCTTAGATCTGGTAGTGCAAGTCCACCATATTCCTTTGATACTGACAATTTGATAAAATAAATCTTTGATCTTTTCCCTTGCCACAAAAACTGTATGAGTGAACTGTTAAGTGTACGAATATCTTTTTCTAATAAAATTATCGGAGTGTTTTGAAGAATGTAAAGCAACTTTGGAAGAAGGACCATTTTAAATAGTGCAATTCTACCGGAGATTGATATAGGTAAGTTCTGCCATGACTTAAGTTTATCTCTAATATTTTTCAATATTGGTGGAATATTAAAATTATATAAATCTGAAGAGTTAACCGGGATACAGATCCCCAGATACTTAAAAGAGTCTGTGACCTCCCGAAAAGGTATATTTAAAAGAGATGTAGCGTTCTTCCTCAGCCAGAATATTTCCGATTTTGTCAAGTTCACTTTATATCCAGAAAAGGATCCAAAATGATCCATTATGTAAATCAACTTGGGAATGTTCACTTTAGTATTAGCCAAATACAGAAGCAAGTCATCTGCATATAATCCAATTTTTATCTCGTGATTATGTATTCTTATACCCTCAAGAAATTGTCTTATCCAAATTGCTAGGGGTTCAATGGAAACATCGAAGAGAAGCGGGGAGAGGGGACACCCCTGACGCGTCCCCCTACCCAGTAATATATCAAGTGTGAGATTATTGTTTACTATGAGTCTTGTAGAGGGCTGGCTATATAAATTCTCTACAAATTTAGAAAAATTACCTCTAATGCCAAATTGCATCAATGAGGTTATTATATGTTTATGAAAGATAGAATCAAAAGCCTTTTCGGCATCAATAGATAGAATAGCAAGATCAGGGGCGCCCTCTCCCCGCTCCTCTGAGCCCGACAAATTCCCAAAGTACTCCGTGACGACTAGTAACTCTCTAATTTTTGCAGAGGAGTTGCGTTTGTTTAAAAATCCTGCTTGGTCGGAGTGAATGATTTTACCTAGTGCCCCCTGAAGTCTAGATGCCAATATTGTAGTTAAAATTTTGTAGTCTGAATTCAAAAGGGCTATTGGCCTGTATGATTCCTTACATTTAGGATCTTTGCCAGGCTTAAGTATTAAAGTCGTGAAAGATGCAGCTAAGGAAGATGGAACGGGTTTAGCATTTATGTAAAAATTATTGAAAAGATTACACAACAAAGGGGCACTTTCTGCGGATAATATTTTATAGAATTCACTAGGAAGTCCATCTGGACCAGCTGCTTTATTTGAAGATAATTTAGTAATCACTTTCTCAACTTCTTCTATAGTAATGGGAGAGTTTAAAATATCGGCGGTTTCTGCTGATAGTGTGGGGCAAATAATTTTACTCCAGAACTCATCAGAGTTCTTTATATCATATGATTTGGATGCATAAAGCTCTTGAAAATATTCAAATAATGCCTGTGAGATATCTTCAGATTTTAGCAGTAGTTTCCCTTTATATTGAAGTTGTTCAATGCCTGACTGCTTTTTCTCATTTCTTACTAATTTAGCCAGCATTCTACCAGATTTATTGCCAAACCTGTACATTTTAGCCTGAAGTTTCAGTTCCTTTTGGGCCTCTTGTTGCAATATAAATGTGTCCCTTTCATTTTTAGCGCGGACATATTTCGCCCAATTTGAAGGAGTTTTATTCATGAGAAATTGATTATATGAATTAATCAGAAATTTACCTACTTCCTTCTCTCTAAATCTCATCTTTTTCAATAGTGCGGCCCTGTAGGCAATAATCTCCACCCGCATCACTGCTTTTGCAGCCTCCCAAAATATATCAGGACGATCTAGATATTCGCTGTTAAAATGCACATATTCCTCAAGTTTACTTTTGAGCCAGTTTTTAAACTTAAAATCAGGCGTCAAAAAATAAGGAAATAAAAAACGAGATGGGGTAGGTTGTGGATGCGTATTTTGAAGTTCAAGGGAAATAGGACCATGATCTGATAGTGTAATCTGAGCTATTTCAGATTTGACCTGAGAAATAGGTATATGTTCATCGATCAAGAACATATCAATGCGTGAAAGAGTTTTATGGGCTTTGGAAAAGCAAGTGTATTTCTGGACATCAAGGTTTTGTGCCCGCCAGATATCTCGTACTCCTAAGTTCTGCATGATTTTCTTAAGCATCTTAGATTCCAGGTTGTCTTTTTTTTGTTTCAGCCGTTTGGTGTTACATCTCAGTCTGTCTATTGGACATTGTGATGCCATATTGAAATCACCCCCAATAATTAAGTGCCCAGTGGCATATACGATAAGTTTAGACTGAAGAGTATCCCAGAATTCAGGGTCAAAGACATTGGGGCCGTATACATTACAGAGTGTATAAACCTTGTGGGCGATTTTAATCTTTAATAGAACATACCTCCCCCCAGGATCGGCCTCAGAGTGGATAACCACTAAATCAATTTTCTTCCCTATTAGTATAGCTACCCCCCTTTTCCTTCTCACACTGGGTGCAAAGTAAACTTCCTTAACCCATGAAGCTCTTAATTTTAAAGATTCCTCTGTACTTAGGTGTGTTTCTTGTATAAAACCTATATCTGTTTGTGTTTTCTGTAGCTGAGCAAGAATAGCCTTTCTTTTAGTAGGTGTTGAGATACCTCCCACATTCCAAGAGACTACTTTACATTTATCTACCATTGTTACCTTTTATAAGACAAGAGAGAGAGGAGGAAGGAGAGGGGGAGAAAAAAAAAAAAAAAAAAAAAAAAAGGAAAAAATAAACAACAAAAGACAAAACCCCACATCCCATCGAGAATGCCCACCCCTTGCCCCATGACCCCCTTGATAGAGAATCACGGGGTTTCCCCAATTTAGAACCTGCATTTCATTTATTCAATTGATTGATATATTTAGACTATACTCTTATTAAGGAGGTAGGTCTAGTGAATTTAAAAGAATTTCAGCTTTATGAGCTTCCTCAAACCAGTATGTGGTCTCATTTACTGTGACTTTAAGTTTGGAAGGGTAGATTATGGTGGCCCGATAGCCGTGCTGTATGAATTTAGTACATATAGGAACTAGTTCTTTTCTTTTCGACGCTGTATCAGCCGAAAAGTCCTGGAAGATCAGGATTGAAACCCCTCCAATACTGATTGGCTGATACTTGCGGTAGTGTTGAAGTAAGACCGTCTTATCTTGAAAATTTAACAATTTCGCAATTACTGGTCTAGGCCTTTTCCCACCTTTCATGTCTGTGCGAGGTGAGCCAAGTCTATGCGCTCTTTCAACAATAATAGATTGATAGTCAGATGGAATCTTAAGAATTTTAGGTAATGTTTTAGATATAAAAGAGGAGAGGTTTTCATATTGTTGCTCTTCTGGGAGTCCTATAATTCTAATATTATTTCTCCTAGAGCGATTTTCTAGGTCTTCTAGCTTGCTATAGACTTTTTGAATTTTAGTATTTAGGCCTTCCAGTTTGGAGTTATGCGACATTGTCAAATCTTCAAGGTCCGACATCCTCTGCTCGACTTCTTGTAGTCTATTAGAAAATTGTCGTACTTCCTGAGTTAATACAGAAATATCTTGCTTAATTTCAGTTCGCAGAACATCAAATTTAGGGGAAAGATCGTCTGAGATACTGACAACTAGGCTTTGAATATTTATTGCTTCTTGCACTGTAGGAATATTTGATACAGTCGCTTGGCTATCACTGGTGTTCTCTGAAGTGCCTTTGTGTTTTCTATCCCTATTACGAGCCGCCATGGCGGGAGAGGGAGTCTTGGACAAATTATGAAGAAATTTGTCCATGTGCTAGGAGTGAAAAAGTTAACTTGTGTAAAAAAAGGTGTGCTTGTGAAAAAGTGTTTGGAGAGTGCATAAAAAGTGTGTCAGACCCCGCATGGGAGATAAAGAAAGAGCAGGGAAAAATGAAGGTGTGCAAAGTGAGAATTGTGTAGTGAGTGGGGAGGGTGAAAAACAGACGTGTAGGGGGGGAAAAAAAAAAAAGGGGGGGGGGTGAAAGTGAGGTAGTGGTGTGAAGACGTGACAGTTCTGACGCAAGTGAAGGGAGATTATATTTTAAGGGTGAAACTTGTGGACAGTGATATAGAAAAAGTGCAGTGATCTGTATTTATAGTGGCCTAAGGTGGCTAGTGTGAGATTCTAAATAGATGTAATTTGTTCTAATTATAAATTAAACTTATTCAAATATTTAATTCTGGCAAAGGCACAATTATAAGGAGTCAGTAGCAGTTTGAGTAGCAAGGTTCTGAGAGATGCTCAGCTCCCGATACTATATTGATAGCAGGCAGTTGCCTATATAGTTAATATAAAGGAGAAGAGAGGGGGGGGGGGGGAAGAAAAAGAAAAAAAATTTCTCTCTCTCTCTCCCTCACCCCACCCCACAGAATAGAGATATCTGATCTAATAGGCACTAGTATTGGGAACTTAAGAACTCAAAATATTTAGCTTTAAGAGCTTAGCAACAGGTTAATTTAAAGAATACTTTAAACCAGGAAAAAAGCTCAAAGAAGCATTTACTGCGTCTAATTACATGAAGAGGGTATATATTCCTTTCAACCTTCAAGAATGGATAGGGTGATAGATAGTGACACTCTAACCATATGTTATCAGCCCTAGTAATCCATACATAATGTGAAAGACATTCGTCAGAGTGTAGATCTAAACAAGAAAATTAGTTTATAATAATATATAGAATAGATGTTTTCTTATGCCTCTATGCAACAGTAGCGGATTGGTATTACTATGTTAATCAAGCAGCTTTTTATATTTCTATACAATACTATTATAAAAAAAATAAGAATCAGTAAGGTGAAGGCTAATACATTATTCTCACAGGTTTAAATATCAGGCCTTTAACTGTATAGAGTTGCAATTCAATTACTCAGATTTTGTGCACCTGGTAACATTAAAATAATATTGATACAAATAGTATATTTTGTATATGTCTCTGATACCAAAAAAGTGTCAACAAAAGGGTTAAGCTCCCCTAGTTTCTATCATCCGTAATTTAGGATGGCATCATTAGTTATTTTACCAGGACTTATAACCAGGAGTACTAATCTAGCTATGTATGAGAAAGTTGAGGATCTTTTTCAATATCTAACTAGTTAGTAACTTTTATACTTTATTTCTCAATAAGGCTATATGTTCAAATTTATCATAGACCTTTCTGTAAAGGAAGGTATTTATGTCTCAATTTGTAAATATAAGTAGGGGAGATGATTATACTTCCCCCTTCTCCTTTCCTTTTCTTTTTTTTTTTATAGAGCCCTAGTTTGGTATAGGCTTTTCACTCTATGCCTATATAGGTGTGTTAAGGGTACTTTTTAATGTTTTAATTAAAGATCTCTATACAAGGAAAAAAAGAAAAAAAAAAAAAAAAAAAAAAAGAAGAATTAAATATTTGTTAGATCATGGGTCAATACAGTTGCTACCAGCCCACAATTTTTATCATGGAATTTTTATAATAAGTAAAAAGTCCATTCTCAAGGTAACAGTCTTTATATGAATTTCTGTGGATGTAGCAGAGAAAGTCAGAGTATTTCAGGTGTAAGAACTGATGGCTGCTGAATTGCAATAAGCTGGAAAGAATATTGCATTGTGCCTATGTAAGGCTGGCGGTATATTTTTGAAAGATACTGAGGGAGTACATACGAGAGTCAATTTAGGTATTACATACTTTACCGATTCCTGACCAGGAGCACACAGTATTCAGAGCGTCCCTTCCAAAAGACCGGGCCTCCCCTACACGCAGCACCGGTGGGAGGGGAAGCGCCGGACAGGCAGGGAGAGGAAAAGTCCTGGAGCGAGTTGCCTGGGAGAGCTCAGATCGAGCGCCAGGAAGATTGCAGCCGTCAGGATCCAGATGGGCGACAAAATGCAGAAGCAAGATCCGGACCCCTCACGCAGCACCGGTGGGAGGGGAAATCCGGACCAATCGAAGACAGCGCCCAGGATATCACTGCGCCTCCGCTCACCTCCGTCGGCAAGATCTCCGTGGATCAAGGGATATGGTGGTCAGCGTCAAGGCCAGCAGCGGCCGATGAGCCAAAAATCCTCGCTCCAAACCAGGTAGGAGATGCGAAGTTCAGCAAGGTCAAGAGAGGCCGTGTGCTAGGGCCTGGTCAGGATGGTTCATTCACCTCGGAGATTTTAGAAGGACAGATAGAATTAGAGCCAGGGCAGCAATGTTTGCGTACGCTCTTTCGCTGTTTTAAACAGGACCCAGCTTCTCTGCCATATATTCGTTACAGTTCTGTCCTCTGAGTTAGCAGCAAAGGCCGTTCATGGGGGCCAGCAATGAGGAGAAAAGTTCAAAGTAATACCGGCATTAAGTTTATTGATTAGCCAATAATTGTTCCCTCTGCGCTTCTCCGCTGTTTATTTTAGCAAGTTACTAGTAATTTTGTTTACTTGAATATCAGAAACAGAGAAAGATTTACTAAGAGCTTTGTAGGTCCTTAAGAGTACTGCTCAATGCAGTTTAGTGCTTTGGAGTGGCACTAATTCAGACTCCGGTAGCGGTAGTTTTGGCTATTCAAGCCGCCCAGGGTCTAGGGACTTGGGCACAGATTTCCCGCCATCAGGCTTGAAAGAAAGGTAGATCAGAGCAGGTGTCTTACGTGACCATACACCTGAGCTCCTCCTCCAGAAGTCCCGAGAGAACACAATTTTCAGAGCATGCCATTTTAAGCAACTTTCTAATTTACTCCTATTATCAATTTTTCTTCGTTCTCTTGCTGTCTTTATTTGAAAAAGAAGGCATCTATGCCTTTTTCTTGGATCAGAACTCTTGATAGCACTTTTTTATTGGTGGATGAATTTATCTACCAATCAGCAAGGACAACCCAGGTTATTCACCAAAAATGGGCCGGCATCTAAATAGATTTTTTAATCTGCACTTTCAAATGAAGGTTATAAATGTTATTCTTACAGTGTCTCTTCTTTAATTTGGTCCTGCTTTTATTCAAATATTAGACACTATGCTTACTACTATTATATATATATATATATATATATATATATATATATATATATATATATGAATGACATTCATTAAAGGGACATTAAACACTTTGAGATGGTAATATAAAATGATAAATTGTATATATAAAAAAAACTTTACAATATACATTTTTATTATTTATTTTGCCCCCTTTTCCTGTAATTCCATTCTGACATTTTGAGCTTTTCAGTTCCTGTTAGAAATGGAAGTGCAGAACACTATTATATTCCACACAGCCATTGGCTGCACACTCTAGTGATCTATTTATAACGGTCCCTAATTGGCAACAGCAGAGAAGGTAACCTAAGTTACAACATGGCAGCTCCCATTGTTTTATTGACACTAAAACTTTACACTTATATTGTCAATATTTAAACAGATAGTGAAACTTACATAAA
Organism: Bombina bombina; assembly: GCF_027579735.1. Lineage (NCBI taxonomy): Eukaryota > Metazoa > Chordata > Amphibia > Anura > Bombinatoridae > Bombina > Bombina bombina. Next base: position 638,037,173 of record NC_069502.1, read on the forward strand.
CTTACGTACATGTAAAAAATACATAAACATTTTATTCTCAGACAAATCTTTTCTTTGAACGCATCATTCTATTTAGCATTTATTTAGTGTTTAATGTCCCTTTAAAGAAACATCATTTATAAAATGTGTGCTTTGTTATACATACTAAGTAATAACCTTCTTCCTCCAACATAGAGATCTCACCTATTATATTTTTATCAAGATTTTAAAGGGACATGAAACCTAACATATTTATTTTATGATTCAGACAGAGCATACAATTTTACACAACTTTCCAATTCACTTGTATTATCAAAATTACTTTGTTCTTTTGGTAATCATTGTTGAAAAGCACATCTAGGTAGGCTCTGGTGCTCATGCTAGCTGTTGATTGGTGGTTGCACATATATGCCTCTATGGCTTACCAATGTGTTTAGCTAGCCCCCAGTAGTGCATTGCTGCTTTTCAATAAAGGATATCAAGAGAATGAAGCAAAATTGACAATAGCAGTAAATTGGAAAGTTGTTTAAAATTGTACGTTCTATCTGAATCATTAAATATTTTTTTGGCTCCATGTCCCTTTAATGTTCCATTGTATATCTGTATACAGGATTAGCACTTTCTGACAACTGCTTCTTGGTTCAGGTGACTTATGAATTGATGAATTCTCAAAGGATACAACATTTGCTTCCAGGAACTTCATAGCATCAGGCTCATATATTGTGTTTCAGAACATCTTTCAATGAAATACAAGAGAGAAAGGACACCACCTGAAACTGTACTATATTGCTGTGAAACCAGAGTGATAGATAGTTAGAACATTTTAGAACGTCTTTCTAAACGCAAGAGTGCAAAATCCCACCTACTGTTACAGTAGTGTCTTCTGACAATCCTCAGGTTTATGCTGAATGTCTCAGTCTCCAGTAGGTGGCGATGTGAACTCACCTGACAAGTTTTGAGGTCTCTTCAATTATCGTTTATAAAACTTTACCAGTCATTGTTCTCCATTCAAATCCATCAAGGGCGCGATCCGATATACGGCGCAGGTTTCAGCGCAAGTGGGGAAACCTGCGCTGCCCGTAGTTTCACCTTGCACCTCGACCTATCACATATACGGCGCTGGCAGTTGCTAATGTGCCATAAGTCGGACAAACTAGCGATGTCCAGAAATAAGAGTAAGTACAAATTTCTTGAGTCGCCAGTGACTAACTAAAGTATAAAATCTCCCATAACTGTCTAACACGCCTCCCAAACATCATCCCGACACGTATACCTCTCTATCCGCAATCCCCCCTCTCACTCCTAATAATAAATATATTAACCCCTAAACCGCCGCTCCCGGATCCCGCCGCAAGCTACATTAAATGTCTTACCCCCTAATCTGACCCCCCTACACTGCCGCCAGCTACATTAAATGTCTTACCCCCTAATGTGATCCCCCTACACCGCCGCCACCTATAATAACTACATTAACCCCTAATGTGAGCCCCCTACACCGCCGCCACCTATATTTAATTTATTACCCCCTAATGTGAGCCCCCTACACCGCCGCCACCTATATTTAATTTATTACCCCCTAATGTCAGCCCCCTACACCGCCGCCACCTATATTATATGTACTACCCCCTAATCTGACCCCCTTACACTGCCACCACCTATATTATATTACTACCCCCTAATCTGACCCCCTTACACTGCCACCACCTATATTATATGTACTACACCCTAATCTGACCCCCTTACACCGCCACCACCTATATTATATGCACCTAATCTAAGCCCCCTAATAAAATAACAAAGCCCCCCAAAATAATAAAATGTCCCTACTCTAAACTAAATTAAAAAAGTAATCAGCTCTATTACCAGCCCTTAAAAGGGCCTTTTGCGGGCCATTGCCCCAAAGTAATCAGCTCTTTTACCTGTAAAAAAAAAGAACAACCCCCCCCATTACAACCCACCACCCACACACCCCTACTCTAAAACCCACCCGATACCCCCTTAAAAAAAACCTAAGTGTAAGCCCAAGTGGTCCTTACCTGTCCTGAAGACTGGCAGAGAAGGTCCTGTTCCAGGCCGAGAAGTCTTCTTCCAGGCGGCGACCTCTTCTTCTTCCAGGAACCAGCCGGCGTAGCGGAGGAGTTGAAGACCGATGACCGCGGAGCTGAAGACCGTCCTCTCTGGAACTGAAGACCGGCGATGCTGGAACTGAAGATCGGTGATGCTGGAACTGAAGACCGGAGCCATGGAGCGTGGAGGATCCTCTTCATACGATCTCAGCCATACACTGAATAGGAATTCAAGGTACGCACTTAAAAATGGCGTCCCTTGAATTTCTATTGGCTGATTTGAGCCTTCAAATTCAAATCAGCCAATTGTATGAGAGCTGCTTTAATTCTATTGGCTGATTTGAATAGCCAATAGAATTACAGCAGCTCTTATTCTATTGGCTTTTCAAATCAGCCAATAGAATTAAAGTAGCTCTCATCCAATTGGCTGATTTGTTTAGGGTAGGGAAATGTTATTATTTTGGGTTTTTTTTGTTATTTTATTAGGGGGCTTAGATTAGGTGTAATTAGCTTAAAATTCTTGTAATCTTTTTTTATTTTTTGTAATTTAGTGGGTTTTTTTGTAATATAGATTAGTTTATTTAATTGTATTTTAGTTTAGATCATTGTAGTTTATTTAATTAATTTATTGATAGGGTAGTGTTAGGTGTAATGGTAACTTAGGTTAGGATTTATTTTACAGGTAATTTGGTAATTATTTTAACTAGGTAGCTATTAAATAGTTAAAATAAATACAAAGTTACCTGTAAAATAAATATAAACCCTAAAATAGCTACATGTAATTGTTAATTATATTGTAGCTATCTTAGGGTTTATTTTATAGGTAAGTATTATTTAAATAGGAATAATTTAGTTAATATTATTAATATTATTTAGATTTATTTTAATAATAATTAAGTTAGGGGGTGTTAGGGTTAGACTTAGGTATAGTGGTTAATATATTTAATATAGGCGGCGGCGGTGTAGGGGGATTAGATTAGGGGTTAATAAATTAAATATAGGTTGCGGCGGTGTAAGGGGGTCAGATTAGGGGGTAGTACATATAATATAGGTGGCGGCGGTGTAAGGGGGTCAGATTAGGGGGTAGTACATATAATATAGGTGGCGGCGGTGTAGGGGGCTCACATTAGGGGTTAATAAATTAAATATAGGTGACGGCGGTGTAGGGGGCTCACATTAGGGGTTAATAAATTAAATATAGGTGGTGGCGGTGTAGGGGGCTCACATTAGGGGTTAATAAATGAAATATAGGTGGCGGCGGTGTAGGGGGCTCACATTAGGGGTTAATAAATTAAATATAGGTGGTGGCGGTGTAGGGGGCTCACATTAGGGGTAATAATTTTAATGTAGGTGGCGGCGATGTAGGGGGATCACATTAGGGGGTAACAATTTTAATATAGGTGGCGGCGGTGTAGGGGGATCACATTAGGGGGTAAGACATTTAATGTAGCTGACGGTGGTGTAGGGGGATCAAATTAGTGGGTAAGACATTTAATGTAGCTGGCGGCAGGGTCCGGGAGCGGCGGTTTAGGGGTTAAACACTTTATAAGGGATTGCGGCAGGGGATTGCGGTTGACAGGTAGATAGACATTACGCATGCGTTAGGTGTTAGGTTTTATTTAGGTAGTTTAGGAAGTTACGGGGCTCCAATACTCAGCGTAAGGCTTACTACGCCTGCATTTTGTGGCGAGGGGAAAATGGAGTAAGATTTCTCCATTTTCGCCACGTAAGTCCTTACGCTGTATATTGGATACCAAACTGCACAGGTTTGGTATATCACTCTATGGGCCAAAAAACTACGTCCGAAGGGTGAAATATACGAGCGTAACTTCTAGGTTACGCCGTATATGTGATACCAAACCAGCGCAAAATTTGGCTTCGCCGGCTATTGCGGGCGACGCTGCGTATCGGATCGGGCCCCAAGTGTTTAATGCAAAAGTTTTAACTTTGTTTTTTTCTATCTTTTTTATGGCACTTCAATTCAGTATAATTTCTAACATTTGAATTAGTTAAACCACCAACTGTATGTATGTGTTGTAAAAGACAGACAAAGAAAAATATATTTACCATTTGTTTGCAGAGTTTCTGAATATCTACACAAAGGACATATTTAAGAATCTAATGTTAGATTAAAACATGACCACTAATTGGTTCAATATTGCCTATGACTGCATAATGAGTTGTTTTTTTCCACTTATTATAAGAGATGTGAGCAATATATAATTTAGTGTACATATTTAGGTAACTACTTTTTAGACTTAGTATACACTAAACTACAATGAAAATGTGTACAGGTTTTAAAACATAACTAGGTTTTTATTCACCCAGGAAATTATTGCGTTTATTGAAATGTACATATACCATATAAATAAAAGGTCAAAAATAGTTGTTGAATTTAGTAAATAAAAAGTGTTGTGTAAACCTATGCAAAATGTGTTTTCTAAAGTAATGATATCATTTTTATTTTGAAAATCCTGTAAAAACCCATATAAATGATGTCACACAATGCTTCTAACATTGTCCCGGTTTCTAGGGACTGCCCTAGCCATGCCTGACTGTGCACAACAGGCCCACAATCCGACCCCTCCCTCTGATGCTCCGCCCAGAAGTCCCTTACACCTCCCTGTCCCTGGATTGGAATACACCCACATTATTGAAGCAAGCACATATTGCTCCTTTGTTTGGGCACAATGACTTCATCTACATCTAATTGTGTAATACACAACTTCTATAAACTTGCACAGTATTATGTATAAAAGAAAAATGAAGCAAGAAAATGGTAAAGTCTTATTATACCTTCTGAGAAGTGCTAATATTTTGAATTAATTAATGACTGAACACAAAAAATATATATTTTATTCTTGTTTCAGGGAGATCATATAATTACTGAATGTCAGTACAACACTAGCATGCGATCCACAATGACATGGGTAAGTTAGAACAAATACAGGTTAAATATGACTTTCTAATAAATTATATTAAAGGGGCATTCCAGCCAAAATTGGAATCCACATGGATGCATTTCAGTTTTGAATAGAAGCATTTTTGTAATATTCATGTATTAGCAAAAGTGCTTCTAGTAAAAGTTATAGCTGTTTCAAAAGTGTATTTTAAGGGACAATAAATACTTTGAGATGGTAATATAAAATGATAAATTGTATATATAAAACAACTCTGCAATATACTTTCATTATTTATTTTGTCCTCTTTGCCTGTAATTCTATTCTGAAATTGTGAGCTTTTCAGTTCCTGTTAGAAATGGAAGTGCAGAACACTGTTAAATCCAGCACAACCATTGGCTGCACACTCTAATGACCTATGTATAACTGTCCCTAATTGGCCACAGCAGAGAAGGTAACACAAGTTACAACATGGCAGCTCCCAGTGTTTTATAGACACTAAAACTTTACACTTATTTTGTCACTTTTTAAACAACTAATGAAACTTTAAAAAATGCATCTACATGTTAGTCATGGACTAATCTTTTCTTTGAATGCATCATTCTATCTAGCATGTATTTAGTGTTTAATGTCCCTTTAAGTATGCTCCGTGCACAAGCATTTTAAACACAGCCCTTGCTCAGAGAGCCTAAGGTGCTTGTACCATCTGGTAAACACTCACGGCTAGATTTAGAGTTTGGCGTTAGCCGTCAAAACCAGCGTTAGAGGCTCCTAACGCTGGTTTTGGGCTACCGCTGGTATTTAGAGTCTTGTAGGTAAGGGTCTAACGCTCACTTTGCAGCCGCGACTTTTCCATACCGCAGATCCCCCTACGCCATTTGCGTATCCTATCTTTTCAATGGGATCTTTCTAACGCCGGTATTTAGAGTCTTGGCTGAAGTGAGCGGTAGAGCCTCTACCGACAAGACTCCAGCCGCAGAAAAAAGTCAGGAGTTAAGAGCTTTATGGGCTAACGCCGGTTTATAAAGCTCTTAACTACTGTGCTCTAAAGTACACTAACACCCATAAACTACCTATGTACCCCTAAACTGAGGTCCCCCCACATCGCCGCCACTCTATTAAAATTTTTTAACCCCTAATCTGCCGACCGCACACCGCCGCAACCTACGTTATCCCTATGTACCCCTAATATGCTGCCCCTAACACCGCCGACCCCTATATTATATTTATTAACCCCTAATCTGCCGCCCCCAACGTCGCCTCCACCTACCTACAATTATTAACCCCTAATCTGCCGACCGAACCTCACCACTACTATAATAAATGTATTAACCCCTAATCCGCCTCACTCCCGCCTCAATAACCCTATAATAAATAGTATTAACCCCTAATCTGCCCTCCCTAACATCGCTGACACCTAACTTCAAGTATTAACCCCTATTCTGCCGACCGGACCTCGCCGCTACTATAATAAATGTATTAACCCTTAAAGCTAAGTCTAACCCTAACACTAACACCCCCCTAAGTTAAATATAATTTTTATCTAACGAAAAAAATTATTTCTTATTAAATAAATTAATCCTATTTAAAGCTAAATACTTACCTGTAAAATAAACCCTAATATAGCTACAATATAAATTATAATTATATTATAGCTATTTTAGGATTTATATTTATTTTACAGGCAACTTTGTATTTATTTTAACTAGGTACAATAGCTATTAAATAGTTAAGAACTATTTAATAGCTACCTAGTTAAAATAATTACAAAATTACCTGTAAAATAAATCCTTACCTAAGTTACAATTAAACCTAACATTACGCTATCAATAAATTAATTAAATAAAATACCTACAATTAAATCTAACACTTCACTATCAATAAATTAATTACATGAAATACCTACAAATAAATACAAATAAATAAACTAACTAAAGTACAAAAAATAAAAAAAGCTAGTTACAAAAAATAAAAAAATTAATTACAAACATAATAAAAATATGACAACAATTTTAAGCTAATTACACCTACTCTAAGCCCCCTAATAAAATAACAAAGCCCCCCAAAATAAAAAAATGCCCTACCCTATTCTAAAATTAAAATAGAAAAGCTATTTTACCTTACCAGCCCTTAAAAGGGCCTTTTGTGGGGCATGCCCCAAAGAATTCAGCTCTTTTGCCTGTAAAAATAAACACAATACCCCCCCAACATTACAACCCACCACCCACATACCCCTAATCTAACCCAAACCCCCCTTAAATAAACCTAACACTAAGCCCCTGAAGATCTTCCTACCTTGTCTTCACCACACCGGGTATCAGCGATCCGTTCAGGCTCTGAAATCTTCATCCAAGCCCAAGCGGGGGCTGGAGATCCATCATCCGGCTGAAGTCTTCTATCAAGCGGCAAGAAGAAGTCCAGAAGAGGCTCCAAAGTCTTCATCCTATCCGGGCAGAAGAGGATATCCGGACCGGCAACCATCTTCATCCAAGCGGCATCTTCTATCTTCATCCGATGACGATCGGCTCCATCTTGAAGACCTCCGGCGTGGATCCATCCTCTTCTTCCGACGTCCTAAGTCCAAATGAAGGTTCCTTTAAATGACGTCATCCAAGATGGCGTCCCTCGAATTCTGATTGGCTGATATGATTCTATCAGCCAATCGGAATTAAGGTAGGGAAAATCTGATTGGCTGATTGAATCAGCCAATCAAATTGAGCTTGCATTCTATTGGCTGTTCCGATCAGTCAATAGAATGCAAGCTCAATCTGATTGGCTGATTGGATCAGCCAATCGGATTGAACTTGAATCTGATTGGCTGATTCCATCAGCCAATGAGATTTTTCCTACCTTAATTCCGATTGGCTGATAGAATCCTATCAGCCAATCGGAATTCAAGGGACGCCATCTTGGATGACGTCATTTAAAGGAACCTTCATTCGGACTTAGGACGTCGCAAGAAGAGGATGGATCCGCGCCGGAGGTCTTCAAGATGGAGTCGCTCGTCATCGGATAAAGATAGAAGATGCAGCTTGGATGAAGATGGTTGCCGGTCCGGATCTCCTCTTCTGCCCGGATAGGATGAAGACTTTGGAGCCTCTTCTGGACTTCTTCTTGCCGCTTGTTAGAAGACTTCAGCCGGATGATGGATCTCCAGCCCCCGCTTGGGCTTGGATGAAGATTTCGGAGCCTGGACGGATCGCTGATACCCGGTGTGGTGAAGACAAGGTAGGAAGATCTTCAGGGGCTTAGTGTTAGGTTTATTTAAGGGGGTTTTGGGTTAGATTAGGGGTATGTGGGTGGTGGGTTGTAATGTTGGGGGGGGTATTGTGTTTATTTTTCCAGGCAAAAGAGCTGAATTCTTTGGGGCATGCCCCGCAAAAGGCCCTTTTAAGGGCTGGTAAGGTAAAAGAGCTTTTCTATTTTAATTTTAGAATAGGGTAGGGCATTTTTTTATTTTGGGGGGCTTTGTTATTTTATTAGGGGGCTTAGAGTAGGTGTAATTAGCTTAAAATTGTTGTAATATTTTTATTATGTTTGTAATTAATTTTTTTATTTTTTGTAACTTAGCTTTTTTTATTTTTTGTACTTTAGTTAGTTTATTTATTTGTATTTATTTGTAGGTATTTCATGTAATTATTTTATTGATAGTGTAGTGTTAGATTTAATTGTAGGTATTTTATTTAATTAATTTATTGATAGTGTAGTGTTAGGTTTAATTGTAACTTAGGTTAGGATTTATTTTACAGGTAATTTTGTAATTATTTTAACTAGGTAGCTATTAAATAGTTATTAACTATTTAATAGCTATTGTACCTGGTTAAAATAATTACAAAGTTGCCTGTAAAATAAATATTATTCCTAAAATAGCTACAATATAATTATAATTTAAATTGTAGCTATATTAGGGTTTATTTTACAGGTAAGTATTTAGCTTTAAATAGGATTAATTTATTTAATAAGAGTTAATTTATTTTGTTAGATTTAAATTATATTTAACTTAGGGGGGTGTTAGGGTTAGGGTTAGACTTAGCTTTAGGGGTTAATACATTTATTAGAGTAGCGGTGAGGTCCGGTCGGCAGAATAGGGGTTAATACTTGAAGTTAGGTGTCAGCGATGTTAGGGAGGGCAGATTAAGGGTTAATACTATTTATTATAGGGTTAGTGAGGCGGATTAGGGGTTAATACATTTATTATAGTAGCGGTGAGGTCCGGTCGACAGATTAGGGGTTAATTATTGTAGGTAGCTGGTGGCGAGGTTGTGGGGGGCAGATTAGGGGTTAATAAATATAAAATAGGGGTCGGCGGTGTTAGGGGCAGCAGATTAGGGGTACATAGGGATAACGTAGTTGGCGGCAGTGTACGGAGCGGCAGATTAGGGGTTAAAAATAATATGCAGGGGTCAGCGATAGTGGGGGTGGCAGATTAGGGGTTAATAAGTGTAAGGTTAGGGGTGTTTAGACTCGGGGTACATGTTAGAGTGTTAGGTGCAGACTTAGGAAGTGTTTCCCCATAGGAAACAATGGGGCTGCGTTAAGAGCTGAACGCTGCTTTTTTGCAGGTGTTAGGTTTTTTTTCAGCTCAAACTGCCCCATTGTTTCCTATGGGGGAATCGTGCACGAGCACGTTTTTGAGGCTGGCCGCGTCCGTAAGCACCGCTGGTATTGAGAGTTGCAGTGGCGGTAAATATGCTATACGCTCCCTTTTTGGAGCCTAACGCAGCCCTTCTGTGAACTCTAAATACCAGCGGTATTTAAAAGGTGCAGGGGGAAAAAAGCCAGTGTTAGCTACGCGGGTCGTTACCGACAAAACTCTAAATCTAGCCGTCAGTTTGTTAGTTGCTGACATGATACAAGCCCCACTAATGCTCTGAGCAACTGCACTATTTAAAATAATGGTGCACTGAGAATATCTAATTATGCTTCACATGCACGTGCGGAGAAAAATGTAAAACGTAAAACAGTGATAACTTTTCTAGAAGCATTTTTGCCAGTACATGTATATTGCAAATATGTTTCTTTTTTTTTAATTATGTTTCTTTTTATTTTCAATTTTCAACAAGGAAACAATGCGAAATGAATAGACGGTTCAAATACAAGACTTAACATAGGCAGATGTGACAGAATGGTACCATGATAGAACAACAACATATGTGAGAAGAGAAAAAAACCCTTGTGTCCTAAATAACCCATCAGTCCATTGTTCATATTTGTTTCATCCAAAGCTAAGACAAAAGGGTTCCAAGAAGTAGAGGAAGTTAGAAAAAGTTATGCACATTGGAACCCCAAATTTTTCCAAAAACCGGACTGTTGGTGATCTTCTCTCGGTCTGGGTATTTATGTGAGTTCTTCTTTGTAAATTGAATTATTGGCATCATCTGAATCCATGGTACAAAAAGAACCTATCTCATATATAACTTTAAACATATGTTATAGAAAGGGGGAAAGGAAGAAATAAATGGAATAGAGGAGAAATGAAATGGAAAAGAAAAGAAAAAAAAAAGAAAAGGTATCTGTGGTAGTAGAGTGATAAGGTTATGGGGTTTTAGGTTTTATGTTTACGCTCACGCCTCATTTGTATGCAATATACTCCCTTCTCAGGAGAAGTAAACTCAGTTTGGGATCGTATTACGTCAAGGGGGGACTGGGACTACTCCTGTGTAGTACTAAGTGTGAGCCATAGACTGGTTTATGCCTGCCTATCTGTGAATGTGAAGGACTCCCATAAAAACTGCATATCTTGGTATAGGGCGAGTTGGCCTAACTTAAAATAATGCAGTCGTTCTAGGAGGAAGTTTCTGTTCACTAGCGCTTTCCATTCTTGTGTGGAGGGTATCAGCGTGGATTTCCATTTTTTAGGGATTAACTGATTCGCTGCGTTTAGCATTAATTGATAGAGGTGTTTTCGTATTTTACAAGTGATATTAGGGGATTGGCGTAGTAGAATCAAGTCTGGGCTGGGAGATATATTTGTGTTTAATACTGTGTTGATGAGTTGGAAGATTACTGACCAGAAAGGTCTTATGAGGTCACATTCCCACCAAATGTGGGAGATGTGGGCTTCTTGCTTACAACCCCTCCAGCATGAAGTTGTTGAGTTTTTATATATGAATTTTAGCCTTGTTGGGGTCAGGTACCACCTCATCATAATTTTAATGTTGGTCTCTTTTGCTTGTATTGAGTGTGCTGAGTTTTTCAGGTTACCAAATCTGTGCGCCCAAGTTTGGGGAGAGGTATTAGTCTTAAGTTCTAGGTCCCATCTTTTCGTGTATGAGGGAAGGAGCGGGAAAGTGTTTGAGAGGATTAATTTGTGGAGTTTAGATATTGTTCCTGGAATAAATTCTCTGGCTATACAAATTTGTTCAAAGGGGGTAGGTGTTCGTGTTAAGTCTTTAATGTGCTTGTGTGTAGCTACATAGTGTCTCACTTGGTGTAACCGCAGCCATGAGGATAGAAATGGATGGTTCAGGGTTTCTAATTGACTTTTGGTTTTAAGAACGTGAGTGGTGTCTGTTAGGAGGTGCATAGGGAGAGCTTTAATGGGGTACAATGTTTGTGAGGGGGCAGGGGTGTAGCCTGGTAGGAATTCTGGATTGTTAATAATTGTGGTTAGGGGAGAGTATTTGGAAGATATTTTGTTTGGGCTTTTACAAATCAGTCTCCAATCTGTCCAAGTTTCATTTGTTATTGAGGAGGATGATATAGCGCATTTATTAAAATGTGCCGGGTTCCAGCAAATATCATCCAATTTATGAGAGAATGATAGCGCATTTTCAATTTGAGCCCATTTTTTGGGGTTTGGCCCTTCCAATCTGCACCACTCAGTAATTCTTTGTAGTGAGATTGCAAGCTTATAGGATCGAAGGTGAGGGACTCCCAAACCACCGTCGCTTGGGGATTTATAAAGCGTGGTCTTATTAATTCTCGGAGGTCTACGTCTCCATATATAGTCATTTATGATTTTTTGCAGTGTATCTAAATCCTTCTGAGTCTCTGGGATAGGGATTGTTTGAAGTAGGTAAAGTACTTTTGGGAGTAGCGTCATTTTTGTGACATGAATTCTACCTAGCCATGATATGTTTTTGGGGAGCCAAGTATATGTAAGGGATCTGAATGCTGATATTAAGCTGCTGTAATTATGCAAGCGAAGATCTGTCATATTGGGGGTGATACGGATGCCTAAATATTTCAAGTATTTTGTCTGTTGCTTAAGGGGGCAGGTTTGTCTTAATGAGTCTAGGGATTGGCTGGGGAGATTTATAGGCAGATATTCTGATTTTGTCATATTAACTAGGAAGTTAGAGACATTACCATAGAGGCCTAGTTCTGAAATGGCTGAGTGGAGTGAGGACAAGGGGTTTGTGAGAGTCAGGAGTATGTCATCTGCGAAGATTGCTAATTTATGTGAATCTTTGCCAATATCAATTCCCTGGATTTGATCATTATTTCTTATCTTAATGGCTAGGGGTTCTAGGGATAGAATAAATAGGAGAGGGGATAGGGGGCACCCTTGTCTAGATCCATTTCTGATTTCAAAGGGTTCAGAGAGTGTGCCGTTCACCCTAACTTGTGCTGTCGGGTTGGTGTATAATGCTAGTATTTTATGAATGAAAGGGTCTGGGAACTTGAATCGGGTCAGGGTTTCTTGAAGGTAAGTCCAGTCAAGTCTGTCAAATGCCTTTTCGGCGTCGGTCGATAGGAAAACAGTCGGGGATTTAGTCTGTGAAGTGAACTCTAAAAGGTTAAGGACTTTAACTGTGTTATCTTTGGCTTCTCTTTGTGGCACGAAGCCTACTTGGTCTTGATGGATCAAAGATGGTAGGAGATGGTTAATTCTAGTGGCTAAGATCTTTGCATATATTTTAAGGTCCACGTTTAGTAAAGAGATGGGTCTGTAACTGGAAGGGGAGTCAGGGGGTTTGTCCGGTTTGGCAATAACTGAGATATTGGCCTGTAACATACTATCAGGAAAGGGCTTCAAAGTCGAAGTTGAATTAAATAGAGTTGAGAGATGTGGGATTAGTAGGCCAGAAAATGTTTTATAATATTGGCCCGTGAACCCATCAGGGCCAGGGGCTTTACCTAGTTTCAAATGTTTTATTGCATTTTGTATTTCCGCTGGTTGAATGGGTTGTTCCAACATCTCCGATTGTTCAGGTGTAATGTGTGGAATTGGAACCTTGTCAAGGTATTGTTTGCATAGTTGAAGGTGTGTTAGTGGATCTCTGTTGGGATATAAATTATAAAGTTTATGGTAGTATGTTTTAAACTCGTTTGCTATGGAATTGGTGTCTTCAATATTTTTACCTTTGGTTGATTTTATGGAATGTACGTATGTTTTTTTCTGTTGCGTTTTTAGAGCCCTTGCTAGGTATTTTCCTGGTTTGTTGCCCTCCCTATAAAAATTTTGTTGAAGAAAAAGCAGTTGCCTTTGAGCTTTAATTTGGAGTATGGAGTTTAGTTTGTCCCTTTTTACTTTAAGTTCTTCTAGTACATCACTGTCTGTCGGGTTGATTTTGTGGGCATAATCTAGGTTAGATATCTCTGTGGAGAGCAGCTCTATTTCCGCTCTGCTTTTCTTTTTGATTTGGGCCTTAGCTTTAATAAATTCTCCTCTTATGGTGCTCTTGTGAGCTTCCCAAATGGTCGCTATGTTCATCTCTGGTGTAGTGTTGTGCGCAAAATAATCTGTAATATATTTCGCAAAGCGTTCAATCTGGGGTGGGTCTAGTAACATAGAGTCATCAAGCCTCCACTGATAGGTCCTAAGGGGGGCTGAAGGCCATTTAATCACGCATGAGACAAGGGAGTGATCCGACCAGGAGGTATGCTTGATCTGCGAATGTTTAGAGTGAGAAAGAACTAAATGGTCAACTAAGATATAGTCTAGCCTAGAGTAGTTGCGTTTGGGATGAGAGAAGAAAGTGTAATCAAGCTTTTGGGGGTTGAAGTATCTCCACACATCATGTAAACCTAGCATTTTAAATTTCCGCCATATTTTGGTAAGGTTTGGGGTTTTGGCTCTAGTTTCTGGATTCGAACAGTCTACTTTGGGATCTAAAGGAAAATTAAAATCACCCGCGACAATGAGTGAGCCTTTTGTTTCTTTCACAATTAAATCTGACATAGAGTTTATAAACTTGTCTTGTTTGGAATTGGGAGCATATGCGTTTACTAGAGTTACAGGCTTACCATATAATAAACCTTTTAGGCAAATGTATCTGCCTTCCCTGTCTGGGATACAGCTTGTCTTAGTAAATGGTATTGATTTATGAATCAGGATGCTGACTCCATTAATTTTCTTGTTGGGATTGGTGCTATGGTAATGTTGTGGATAGTGCGGTGAGAAGTATTTGGGAATATTTTTGGCTTTGAAATGCGTCTCTTGGAGCATCAATATGTGTCCACCTTTTTTTTGGAGATCATTAATGGCCAGTCTCCTTTTATGGGGGCAGTTCAATCCCTTAACGTTTTGCGTGAATATGACTAAGTCTTGAGGTGTGTGGTTACCCATTTAAATGAATTGGAGGTGTAAGCTGTGTCATGTCAAGTGAAGTAGGACAGGTTATATGAATCGAAGAGTGAGCTACCCACAGATAAAAGAAACATGAGAAGGGGAGGAAGTTATAGAAAAAGGAAGGAACAAAGACAAATTCAAAGATAAATAATAAACAGAGTACAATCTTTGCTAGTAACATGTAAAACATTCTTAACTAGAAGGAGATAATCTCCCAACTGAATGAGAACAATAATAACACATGGTGATACTTAACAGTCAACTGTCAGCTTTCGACAATCTATCAGGCTAATATAGTTATTGCGACCTTAAGATAAAACAAAAAAAAGAATAAAAAAAAACAACAACATTTCATTGCAAAAACAGAAACAACTTTAGTTATTTTGAACTGAAATACTTGTTGTTAAAGTAGCAAGTGCCACTTCTAGGTATTATGAAAAATTTAACGTGAAACAAGAGGGTTACCAGGACTGTCCAAAGTCATCCTTTGTCGCCCACAGGAAGAAGTTGAGAAGAAGAGGGTTTTTGTGACCTTCTTTGGCGAGCTGGAATCCATTCTTTTCTCTGTGGTAGGGGTAGGGATTCCTTGGATTTTTGTGCTTTGTCATGTGCAGGGGTTGTGTCATCTAATTGAGGTGGTGGCAAGTCTAAATCCCTGCAGATGGGTGGAATATCCTCAATTGAAGAACAGGATAAGCGTCTACCCTGCCACATTATTATCAAGTGGAAGGGGAAACCCCATCTGTAAGGTATATTTCTTTTTCTTAGGAGCAGAGTGAGTGGCTTGAGGTCTCTGCGTTTAGACAGTGTTCTTTGGGATAAATCAGCAAATACCTGGATCTCTACATTTTTGTGCTTGATGGGCTGATGTTCCCTTGCGAGTTTCATCAAATCCTCTTTTACTTGATAATTAGTGATTCGCACAATGACGTCCCTCGGCGGTTGGTCATTTTGTGGTTTAGGGCGGAGGGCTCTATGGGCTCTGTCAATCTCAATTTTCGTTGGGTGTTCTTCACCCTTTAAGGCACTAAAGAAATCCTGTAGGTATTGATCCAAATCTTGTAGAGAGATATTTTCAGGAATTCCTCTCAGCCTTATGTTATGGCGCCTGCTGCGATTCTCTGCATCATCCAGTTTATCTTCGAGCTCTGAAATATTAGCTCCTTGTCGCTGGATAGTGGTGTGAAGTTCAGAGATAGCTTCTGCTTGGGCGTCTTGGGCCCCTTCAAGTGATTCGACTCTGTGACCTATCTCTGATATATCTTTCTTGAGGTCTGAGATTTCGTCCCTAATGCATTGTTTAACTTGAGTTATTAACAAAGTAAAGTCCTTTTTTGAGGGAATCGAATTAAAAAGAGCTTTAGGTATTGTGATGTTTTCAGCCGCTTGCTCGCAGTCAGATTCTGAAGAGCTTTGACATGTCTCCTGCTCAGGTGGGTCAGTTTCCTCAGCAATGTTGGTTTTAGCTTCTAAGGCTTTGAAAAAGGTGTTCACTGTATGTGATGTAGGTTTCAGCTGCTTAATGGTCTTGCTAGGTTTGTTGCCTTTCTTTGGGGACATTTTTATTAGGTCTGAGCCCACGTTCAGGTGTATAGTGGAATACTGACTTTTATGTGAGTAACAGCAAGTAATAAGCAGCTTCCTCCACTCTATTTATTATTTAGCTTTGTCCCAACTCTTTTCTTTATCAGGGAGTTATGACAGTCTCACCCAGGCATATTTGTTTATAGCTTGTTTATGTAAAGCAGTTCATATGTATATAGTGAGCTAGGTAGGGCATCTCTATAGCATTTCCTTCATACATGTGCTAGGGGTGGCAGTGTAAGGTCGCTTGCAAGGTGGAATAAATCAGTTTTATTGTGGAATAAACCTGCTTGGTATTTACAGGCAGCTCACTGACAGTTCATTGACCCCAGGGATGTTAGAGTGTTAGAGATGGGCTTTTAACACTGCACGCCTTAGTTGCTATTATTCGTTACCCCTTATGTGATCTGCGTGATCAACTTTAATGCAGGCTTCGGCCCACGACGGAACTCACCTCCGCAGTTGAATAACGGAGCACTTGGTTTCACTCTGCCTTTTCTCCACCGTATCACTCAGGGTCAGTTAGGCAGCTGGTATGCGCTAGTCCGGTGGTCTCGTTGAGGCATTTCTTAAATGTGCGCTGTAGGTGTCTGTAAGGAGGCCGCAACAACGTGATGCGCATTTAAAATCAAGAAAGCAGCTTGCGATTTGAAGGAGAATGCTCTCCGTGTGTTCCGCTCTAAGTCTCTCACATTATCACCTAATTTTGGCTGTTATTTGATGTTTGGCAGTAGCCAAAAGACGTTCTCAAACAGATAGGGCTCAGGAGCTCTAAGAAAAGGCAGCCATCTCCTAGGCTGGCTAGCTCCGCCCCTTGCAAATATGTTTCTATTCAGAGATGTAATTCAACTATGTGCATTTATATTTTGACTGGAATGTCCCTTTAATTGTTGGTTTAAGTATGGTCATTAATAGGTAATCTATAACAACTGGATTAAGGTTGATTAAATAAAGAGAAATGGGAAAAAACATTCCTTTGGAATAGCCTTACCCAGTTCAATTTACAGGATATCTATTTTACTCTGTCTTCTTATCATAAAATGCAATTTTGACTTAATATTTGTAATTGTCATCCAAGGATACTGACAGTTACGGGTATGCAAATTGCTAAAAGAATGTGATTGCCTTTAAAGGGACAGTCTAGTCAAAATTAAACATTTGTGATTTAGATAGGGCATGCGATTTTAAACAACTTTCCAATTTCCTTTTATCATCATTTTTGCTTTGTTCTCTTGGTATTCTTAGTTGAAAGCTAAACCTAGTTAGGCTCATGTGCTAATTTCTAAGTCAGCACTGATTGGCTAAAATGCAAGTCTGTTTAAAGAGCTGAAATAAGGGGACAGTCTGCAGAGGCTTAGATACAAGGTAATCTTAGGGGTAAAAAGTCTATTAATATAACCGTGTTGGTTATGCAAAATTGGGGAATGGGTAATAAAGGGATTATCTATCTTTTGAAACAGTAAAAATTCTGGAGTAGACTGTCCCTTTAAACTTCTCTCAACAAAAATGACCATGCAAATTTTTATCTCACAACTGCCTCTAATTTTAGTGAATGTAGACCGCTGTTTTGATACTTGAATACTTTCTTTCAGGGTGGACTAAGCACCAGGGATGAAATGTGCCTTTCATTCTTACAGTATTATCCAAGAATTAATTTAGCGAAATGTGAAAGCATTCCAGAAATTCCCGGACAACTACAGTTTATTGGCGTGAAGGAAATATACAAGCCAATTACGTGAGTTCTCCTTTGACAAGATTTGCATTATACAAATAAATATAAATATATATATATATATATATATATATATATACACACACACATGTCTGTATTTTTTTTAATTACAGTATGAGTATATATATATATATATATATATATATATATATATATATATATATATATATCTTTATTAATATAGTTCTTGCTTTGTACCCTCGCACAGTGTATTCAGGGTATTCAATATAATAAAGTATGTTGCCAGGTGACTTGTAATGAACAGTATGGTATTTCACCTGGCTGTCTGGTATATTTTATACACAAGAACAAAAACTTAAAGTAAAAAAAAATGTAAAAGTCAAAATTAAACTTTAATGGTTTAGAAAGAGCATGTCATGTTAAGAGACTTTTCAATGTATTTCTACCATTGTATTTACTTTGTTCTCTTGGTGTCCTTACCTAGGTAGGATCAGGAGCAGCAATGCACTACTGGGAGCAAGCTGAACATATATTGTGAGCCAATGACAAGAGGCATATATGTGCAACCACCAATCACCAGCTAGCTCCAAAATAGGTTCATTAGCAGCAATGCACTATCTTGGTATGCTTTTCAGTGATACCAAAAGAACAAAGTATATTTGTTAACCCCGTTCATGCGCATGATGAGAATGGGTTGTCATGCAGATCGTTACCTGTATCTGAACCATAAAACTGTATTAAGTGCAATAATAAAATGCTTTGGGCTAGATTACAAGTGGAGTGCTAAATTATTGCGCTCCTGCAAACGGGTAATTAACCAGCCATTTCAAGTGGCTGGTTATTGCTACCACAAAATCGCGGTATTAGGTATTAGATCTCTGGTTAATTTTCTGCTGCGCTAATTACCCCCTTTGCTGTGCGAGGTACTGATGCCGTCTTTGATGGCTACAGAACGAGGCTCCCATAGGAGCCTATGAAAGCGCGCTCTCATGAGCACAATGCTTCCTAGCAATGCGAGCTAAAGCAAGCTTGTGTTTGCATTGCAATTTACTTGTAATGCCAGCGCACATTATCGTGTGCTGGAGTGTATTAAATGAATTACGAATAACTAATTTACACTTATTTTGTCATTTTAGCTAGCCACTGTTGCCTCTTTAAATCACCATCCATACTGAAATAACTTTGCAAACCATGGGCAGCAACAGAAATCAACCCCAATAGGGATGGAAGACAGAGAGAGCCAGACCCATTTGAAATAATGTACCTGCAGCATTATTAAATACAGTTAACACTTATAATCTGCCTGCGAGTACAGTTTACCCTTTAGGTTTATTACATAGCTAAATTAGGTTTATTACATAGCTCCATTTATAATCATGTTTAAATGATTATAAAGTTGGATAAGATTTAATCTTTAAAAAACAAATAAAAACAACCCCCCTCTAACATTACAAACCCCCACCCCCCCCAAACTTCCAAAATAAAAAAAAATAAAAAAACCTTATCTACCCATTGCCCTGAAAAGGGCATTTGTATGGGCATTGCTCTTTAAAAGGCATTCAGCTCTTTTTCGGTCCATTAAAATAAAAAAGCCCTAATCTAAAAAAAAAAAAAAAATACCTAACACTAACCCCAAAATAAGTATTCACAGTTCCTGAAGTCCGGCGAAAGATCTTCATCCCAGCTGTGAACATCTTCATCCAGGAGGCTCCATCTTCATCTATTGCGGGACCGGCATCTTCTTCATCCCCGCGGAGCGGACGATGGGCGGAGGTCCAGGTGGAAGTCCAGATGGAGGTCCATCGGTCCGATGTAGAGGTCCTTTTCATGCGATCGTCCCCCGCACACTGCGGATTCAATGCAAGGTACCCCTTTTATATTGGGGTACCGTTGCATTACTATTGGCTGAACAATTTAAATCAGCCTCTAGGAATGAGAACTGCTTAAATCCTATTGGCTGATTTAAACAGCTCTCATTTCCATTGGTTTTTATTTTGGGGTCTGATTTGGGGTTTTGAGAATAAGAATAATTTTTATTATTTTGGATAATTTTGTTTGTTATTTTTTGTAATGGTAGTTTTTTTATTTTTGTAATTTTAGTGTTTATTATTTTTTGTAATTGTAGTTTTAATTTGTTCGTAATCTTAGTTTTTTTATTTTTATTAATGTTAGGTTTTTTATTTTTATTAATGTTAGGTTTTATTAGTTTAAGCTAAGATTTTATTTTTATTTCACAGGTAAGTTTGTATTTATTTTAACTAGGTAGTTAGTAAATAGTTATATTGTAGCTAGCTTAGACCAAGATTTGGAGTTTGGCGGTAGCCGTGAAAACCAGCGTTAGAGGCTCCTAACGCTGGTTTTAGGCTACCGCCGGTATTTAGAGTCACTCAAAATAGGGTCTAACGCTCACTTTTCAGCCGCGACTTTTCCATACCGCAGATCCCCTTACGTCAATTGCGTATCCTATCTTTTGAATGGGATCTTCCTAACTCCGGTATTTAGAGTCGTTTCTGAAGTGAGCGTTAGACATCTAACGACAAAACTCCAGCCGCAGGAAAAAAGTCAGTAGTTAAGAGCTTTCTGGGCTAACGCCGGTTCATAAAGCTCTTAACTACTGTACTCTAAAGTACACTAACACCCATAAACTACCTATGTACCCCTAAACCGAGGCCCCCCCACATCGCCGACACTCGATTAAATTTTTTTAACCCCTAATCTGCCGACCGCCACCTACGTTATCCTTATGTACCCCTAATCTGCTGCCCCTAACACCGCCGACCCCTGTATTATATTTATTAACCCCTAATCTGCCCCCCACAACGTCGCCGCCAGCTACCTACACTTATTAACCCCTAATCTGCCGTCCGCACGCCGTCGCCAGCTACATTATCCCTATGTACCCCTAATCTGCTGCCCCTAACACCGCCGACCCCTATATTATATTTATTAACCCCTAATCTGCCCCCCACAACGTCGCCTCCACCTGCCTACACTTATTAACCCCTAATCTGCCGAGCGGACCTGAGCGCTACTATAATAAAGTTATTAACCCCTAATCCGCCTCACTAACCCTATAATAAATAATATTAACCCCTAATCTGCCCTCCCTAACATCGCCGACACCTAACTTCAATTATTAACCCCTAATCTGCCGACCGGAGCTCACCGCTATTCTAATAAATGTATTAACCCCTAAAGCTAAGTCTAACCCTAACACTAACACCCCCCTAAGTTAAATATAATTTAAATCTAACGAAATAAATTAACTCTTATTAAATAAATTATTCCTATTTAAAGCTAAATACTTACCTGTAAAATAAATCCTAATATAGCTACAATATAAATTATATTTATATTATAGCTATTTTAGGATTTATATTTATTTTACAGGTAACTTTGTATTTATTTTAACCAGGTACAATAGCTATTAAATAGTTAAGAACTATTTAATAGCTAAAATAGTTAAAATAATTACAAATTTACCTGTAAAAGAAATCCTAAACTAAGTTACAATTAAAACTAACACTATACTATCAATAAATTAATTAAATAAACTACCTACAATTACCTACAATTAACCTAACACTACACTATCAATAAATTAATTAAATACAATTCCTACAAATAAATACAATTAAATAAACTTGCTAAAGTACAAAAAATAAAAAAGAACTGTTACAAAAAATAAAAAAATATCTACAAACATAAGAAAAATATTACAACAATTTTAAACTAATTACACCTACTCTAAGCCCCCTAATAAAACAACAAAGCCCCCCAAAATAAAAAATGCCCTACCCTATTCTAAATTACTAAAGTTAAAAGCTCTTTTACCTTACCAGCCCTGAACAGGGCCCTTTGCGGGGCATGCCCCAAGAAGTTCAGCTCTTTTGCCTGTAAAAAAAAAACATACAATACCCAAGCCCCCCAACATTACAACCCACCACCCACATACCCCTAATCTAACCCAAACCCCAGTTAAATAAACCTAACACTAAGCCCCTGAAGATCATCCTACCTTGTCTTCACCTCACCAGGTATCACCGATCCGTCCTGGCTCCAAAATCTTCATCTAACCCAAGCGGGGTTTGGCGATCCATCATCCGGTGCCTGAAGAGGTCCAGAAGAGGCTCCAAAGTCTTCATCCTATCCGGGAAGAAGAGGCGATCCGGACCGGCAACCATCTTGATCCAAGCGGCATCTTCTATCTTCATCCGATGACGTCCGGCTCCATCCTGAAGACCTCCACCACGGACCCATCTTCTGCCGGCGACGTCCAACTGCAGAATGACGGTTCCTTTAAGGGACGTCATCCAAGATGGCGTCCCTCGATTTCCGATCGGAACAGCCAATAGAATGCAAGCTCAATCTGATTGGCTGATTGGATCAGCCAATCGGATTGAACTTGATTCTGATTGGCTGATTCCATCAGCCAATCAGAATATTCCTACCTTAATTCCGATTGGCTGATAGAATCCTATCAGCCAATCGGAATTCGAGGGACGCCATCTTGGATGACGTCATTTAAAGGAACCGTCATTCATCGTTCAGTCGTCGGCCAGGATGGATGTTCCGCGGTGGAGGTCTTCAGGATGCTGCCGCTTCGGTCCGGATGGATGCCGCTTGGATGAAGACTTCAATCGGATGGAAGAACTCTTCTGCCCCGCTTGGATGAAGACTTCAGCCGGATCATGGACCTCTTCAGCCCCCCGCTTGGGCTTGGATCAGGACATCGGAGGAGCTCTTCTGGACTGATCGGTGAACCTGGTATGGTGAAGACAAGGTAGGATGATCTTCAGGGGCTTAGTGTTAGGTTTATTTAAGGGGGGTTTGGGTTAGATTAGGGGTATGTGGGTGGTGGGTTGTAATGTTGGGGGGCTTGGGTATTGTATTTTTTTTTTACAGGCAAAAGAGCTGAACTTCTTGGGGCATGCCCCGCAAAGGGCCCTGTTCAGGGCTGGTAAGGTAAAAGAGCTTTGAACTGTAGTAATTTAGAATAGGGTAGGGCATTTTTTTATTTTGGGGGGCTTTGTTATTTTATTAGGGGGCTTAGAGTAGGTGTAATTAGTTTAAAATTGTTGTAATATTTTTCTTATGTTTGTAAATATTTTTTTATTTTTTGTAACTTAGTTCTTTTTTATTTTTTGTACTTTAGCTAGTTTATTTAATTGTATTTATTTGTAGCAATTGTATTTAATTAATTTATTGATAGTGTAGTGTTAGGTTAATTGCAGGTAATTGTAGGTAGTTTATTTAATTAATTTATTGATAGTGTAGTGTTAGGTTTAATTGTAACTTAGGTTAGGATTTCTTTTACAGGTAAATTTGTAATTATTTTAACTATTTTAGCTATTAAATAGTTCTTAACTATTTAATAGCTATTGTACCTGGTTAAAATAAATACAAAGTTACCTGTAAAATAAATATAAATCCTAAAATAGCTATAATATAATTATAATTTATATTGTAGCTATATTAGGATTTATTTTACAGGTAAGTATTTAGCTTTAAATAGGAATAATTTATTTAATAAGAGTTGATTAATTTCGTTAGATTTCAATTATATTTAACTTAGGGGGGTGTTAGTATTAGGGTTAGACTTAGCTTTAGGGGTTAATACATTTATTAGAATAGCGGTGAGCTCCGGTCGGCAGATTAGGGGTTAATGTTTGAAGTTAGATGTCGGCGATGTTAGGGAGGGCAGATTAGGGGTTAATACTATTTATGATAGGGTTAGTGAGGCGGATTAGGGGTTAATAACTTTATTATAATAGCGGTGCGGTCCGGTCGGCAGATTAGGGGTTAATAAGTGTAGGCAGGTGGAGGCGACGTTGTGGGGGGCAGATTAGGGGTTAATAAATATAATATAGGGGTCAGCGGTGTTAGGGGCAGCAGATTAGGGGTACATAAGGATAATGTAAGTAGCGGCGGTTTACGGAGCGGCAGATTAGGGGTTAAAAATAATATGCAGGGGTCAGCGATAGCGGGGGCGGCAGATTAGGGGTTAATAAGTGTAAGGTTAGGGGTGTTTAGACTCGGGGTACATGTTAGGGTGTTAAGTGCAGACGTCGGAAGGGTTACTGCATAGCAAACAATGGGGCTGCGTTAGGAGCTGAACGCGGCTTTTTTGCAGGTGTTAGGTTTTTTTTCAGCTCAAACAGCCCCATTGTTTCCTATGGGAGAATCGTGCACAAGCACGTTTTTGAGGCTGGCCGCATCCGTAAGCAACTCTGGTATCGAGAGTTGAACCTGCGTTAAAAATGCTCTACGCTCCTTTTTTGGAGCCTAACGCAGCCTTTATGTGGACTCTCGATACCAGAGTTATTTTTATGGTGCGGCCAGTAAAACGCGGGCGTTAGTTTTTCGGGTCGTTACAGACAAAACTCCAAATCTAGCCGTTAGGTTTTATTTTTATTTCACAGGTAAGTTTGAATTTATTTTAAAATAGGTAGTTAGTTCATAATTGTAACTTTAATTTAGGTCAATTTTAATTATGTTAAAGTTAGGGGTTGTTATGTTTAGGGGTTAATAGTTTAATTTAGGTTGTTGCGATGTGGGGGGCGGCAGTTTAGGGGTTAATAGGTTTAGTTAGTGTTGGCGATGTTTGGGAATGTTGGTTTAGGGGTTAATAGGTTTAGTTAGTGTTGTCGATGTTTGGAAACGGATGTTTAGGGGTTAATAGGTTTAGTTAGTGTTTCAGTTAGTGTCGGCGATGTCAGGGAACTGTGGTTTAGGGGTTAATAGGCTGTTAGTGTTGGTGATGTTTGGGAATGGCGGTTTAGGGGTTAATAGGTTTAGTTAGTGTTGGCGATGTCGGGGAACTGCGGTTTAGGGGTTAATAGGTTTAGTTAGTGTCGGCTATGTTGGGGAACGGTGGTTTAGGGGTTAATATCTTTATTTAGTGATTTAGTTGGTGTCGGCGATGTTGGGGAATGGCAGTTTAGATTAGAACAATGAAAAGTTCTGAATATGAATAAGGAATTGATCCAAAAATTCGGAAACTGATTTATTCATTTTCAGATTTTTTTCGGGATTTTAGTTATGGTACCGATTTTAAAATTCAGATGCATTCGAATCTCTGAATCGGCCAAAATTTGCCCGAAAACGAAATTCGGCCAAATAAAACGGACATGTCTACTGGAAAATTTAAAGTTAAATCAGTTTCTAAGATATTTACATTTTAAAATAGATACATATGGTCTTATGAGGAGTTTTGTGTACAGATAAAAAAAAAGTTTGAATAGTTTGTGGTCTAGTTACCTACAGCATATTGGGCAGATTACAATTTAATAATTTAAATTATAATTTAATTTATATAATAATATATATTATTATATAATTTAATATAATTTTTTATTGCTCATGAATGCTAACTGTGCTCAAGGTAAAACATTATCGCTCTCAGGTTAGCGCTGGTATTCCAAGTTAAAAGTAAAAAGTTTGTGATTGAACGACTCAGGCAAGCTAACTTCAGGACTTTGGATATTGGGACATTGCTTACTCCTTCAGCCAATAGCCTTCTATGTAGAGCACTAAAGAAAGCCTGTTCATTTTTAATTTGCACGCTAACCCGAAACTGCGCTAGACCAACTGCGCTAAAGCTAAAGGTGCGGAAGGAATACTTTAAATGACTGTGTTCTTCACTTAGATGAAAATGTCCTTTTTAAAAAATAAATATATATATATATATATATATATATATATATATATATATTTATAAAGACACAACATATTCTTCCATTCTAATGTTTCAGCCTCATTTTGGGTCTTTTTCAAGGTTGCAAATATTTCCCACAATTCCCTTCCTTTTATACCCTTATGCCCTAGAGAAAACCAAGGCCTAGATTTAGAGTTCGGCGGTAAAAGGGCTGTTAACGCTCCGCGGGTTTTTTTCTGGCCGCACCATAAATTTAACTCTGGTATCGAGAGTTCAAACAAATGCTGCGTTAGGCTCCAAAAAAGGAGCGTAGAGCATTTTTACCGCAAATGCAACTCTCGATACCAGAGCTGCTTACGGACGCGGCCAGCCTCAAAAACGTGCTCGTGCACGATTCCCCCATAGGAAACAATGGGGCTGTTTGAGCTGAAAAAAAACCTAACACCTGCAAAAAAGCAGCGTTCAGCTCCTAACGCAGCCCCATTGTTTCCTATGGGGAAACACTTCCTACGTCTGCACCTAACACTCTAACATGTACCCCGAGTCTAAACACCCCTAACCTTACACTTATTAACCCCTAATCTGCCGCCCACGCTATCGCTGACCCCTGCATTACACTTTTAACCCCTAATCTGCCGCTCCGTAAAACGCCGCCACCTACGTTATCCCTATGTATCCCTAATCTGCTGCCCTAACATCGCCGACCCCTATGTTATATTTATTAACCCCTAATCTGCCCCCCACAACGTCGCCAACACCTGTCTACAATTATTAACCCCTAATCTGCCGACCGGACCTGAGCGCTACTATAATAAAGTTATTAACCCCTAATCCGCCTCACTAACCCTATCATAAATAGTATTAACCCCTAATCTGCCCTCCCTAACATCGCCGACACCTACCTTCAATTATTAACCCCTAAACTTCCGATCGGAGCTCACCGCTATTCTAATAAATGGATTAACCCCTAAAGCTAAGTCTAACCCTAACACTAACACCCCCCTAAGTTAAATATAATTTTTATCTAACGAAATAAATTAACTCTTATTAAATAACTTATTCCTATTTAAAGCTAAATACTTACCTGTAAAATAAATCCTAATATAGCTACAATATAAATTATAATTATATTATAGCTATTTTAGGATTAATATTTATTTTACAGGCAACTTTGTAATTATTTTAACCAGGTACAATAGCTATTAAATAGTTAAGAACTATTTAATAGTTACCTAGTTAAAATAATAACAAATTTACCTGTAAAATAAATCCTAACCTAAGTTATAATTAAACCTAACACTACCCTATCAATAAAATAATTAAATAAACTACCTACAATTACCTACAATTAACCTAACACTACACTATCAATAAATAAATTAAACACAATTGCTACAAATAAATACAATTAAATAAACTAGCTAAAGTACAAAAAATAAAAAAGAACTAAGTTACAGAAAATAAAAAAATATTTACCAACATAAGAAAAATATAACAACAATTTTAAACTAATTACACCTACTCTAAGCCCCCTAATAAAATAACAAAGCCCCCCAAAATAAAAAATTCCCTACCCTATTCTAAATTAAAAAAGTTACAAGCTCTTTTACCTTACCAGCCCTGAACAGGGCCCTTTGCGGGGCATGCCCCAAGAATTTCAGCTCTTTTGCCTGTAAAAGAATAAATACAATACCCCCCCCCCCAACATTACAACCCACCACCCACATACCCCTAATCTAACCCAAACCCCCCTTAAAGAAACCTAACACTAAGCCCCTGAAGATCTTCCTACCTTGTCTTCACCATCCAGGTATCACCGATCCGTCCTGGCTCCAAGATCTTCATCCAACCCAAGCGGGGGTTGGCGATCCATAATCCGGTGCTCCAAAGTCTTCCTCCTATCCGGCAAGAAGAGGACATCCGGACCGGCAAACATCTTCTCCAAGCGGCATCTTCGATCTTCTTCCATCCGGTGCGGAGCGGGTCCATCTTGAAGCAGGCGACGCGGATCCATCCTCTTCTTCCGATGTCTCCCGACTAATGACGGTTCCTTTAAGGGACGTCATCCAAGATGGCGTCCCTCGAATTCCGATTGGCTGATAGGATTCTATCAGCCAATCGGAATTAAGGTAGGAATTTTCTGATTGGCTGATGGAATCAGCCAATCAGAATCAAGTTCAATCCGATTGGCCGATCCCATCAGCCAATCAGATTGAGCTCACATTCTATTGGCTGATCGGAACAGCCAATAGAATGCGAGCTCAATCTGATTGGCTGATTGGATCAGCCAATCGGATTGAACTTGATTCTGATTGGCTGATTCCATCAGCCAATCAGAAAATTCCTACCTTAATTCCGATTGGCTGATAGAATCCTATCAGCCAATCGGAATTCGAGGGACGCCATCTTGGATGACGTCCCTTAAAGGAACCGTCATTAGTCGGGAGACATCGGAAGAAGAGGATGGATCCGCGTCGCCTGCTTCAAGATGGACCCGCTCCGCACCGGATGGAAGAAGATCGAAGATGCCGCTTGGAGAAGATGTTTGCCGGTCCGGATGTCCTCTTCTTGCCGGATAGGAGGAAGACTTTGGAGCACCGGATTATGGATCGCCAACCCCCGCTTGGGTTGGATGAAGATCTTGGAGCCAGGACGGATCGGTGATACCTGGATGGTGAAGACAAGGTAGGAAGATCTTCAGGGGCTTAGTGTTAGGTTTCTTTAAGGGGGTTTGGGTTAGATTAGGGGTATGTGGGTGGTGGGTTGTAATGTTGGGGGGGGGGGTATTGTATTTATTCTTTTACAGGCAAAAGAGCTGAAATTCTTGGGGCATGCCCCGCAAAGGGCCCTGTTCAGGGCTGGTAAGGTAAAAGAGCTTGTAACTTTTTTAATTTAGAATAGGGTAGGGAATTTTTTATTTTGGGGGGCTTTGTTATTTTATTAGGGGGCTTAGAGTAGGTGTAATTAGTTTAAAATTGTTGTAATATTTTTCTTATGTTGGTAAATATTTTTTTATTTTCTGTAACTTAGTTCTTTTTTATTTTTTGTACTTTAGCTAGTTTATTTAATTGTATTTATTTGTAGCAATTGTGTTTAATTTATTTATTGATAGTGTAGTGTTAGGTTAATTGTAGGTAATTGTAGGTAGTTTATTTAATTATTTTATTGATAGGGTAGTGTTAGGTTTAATTATAACTTAGGTTAGGATTTATTTTACAGGTAAATTTGTTATTATTTTAACTAGGTAACTATTAAATAGTTCTTAACTATTTAATAGCTATTGTACCTGGTTAAAATAATTACAAAGTTGCCTGTAAAATAAATATTAATCCTAAAATAGCTACAATGTAATTGTAATTTATATTGTAGCTATATTAGGATGTATTTTACAGGTAAGTATTTAGCTTTAAATAGGAATAAGTTATTTAATAAGAGTTAATTTATTTTGTTAGATTTAAATTATATTTAAGTTAGGTGGGTGTTAGTGTTAGGGTTAGACTTAGCTTTAGGGGTTAATCCATTTATTAGAATAGCGGTGAGCTCCGATCGGAAGTTTAGGGGTTAATAATTGAAGGTAGGTGTCGGCGATGTTAGGGAGGGCAGATTAGGGGTTAATACTATTTATGATAGGGTTAGTGAGGCGGATTAGGGGTTAATAACTTTATTATAGTAGCGCTCAGGTCTGCTCGGCAGATTAGGGGTTAATAAGTGTAGGCAGGTGTCGGCGACGTTGAGGGGGGCAGATTAGGGGTTAATAAATATAATATAGGGGTCGGCGATGTTAGGGGCAGCAGATTAGGGGTACATAGGGATAACGTAGGTGGCGGCGATTTGCGGTCGGAAGATTAGGGGTTAATTATTGTAAGTAGCTGGCGGCGACGTTGTGGGGGGCAGGTTAGGGGTTAATAAATATAATATAGGGGTCGGCGGGGTTAGGGGCAGCAGATTAGGGGTACATAAGTATAACGTAGGTGGCGGTCGGCAGATTAGGGGTTAAAAATTTTAATCGAGTGGCGGCGATGTGGGGGGAGCTCGGTTTAGGGGTACATAGGTAGTTTATGGGTGTTAGTGTACTTTAGGGTACAGTAGTTAAGAGCTTTATAAACCGGCGTTAGCCAGAAAGCTCTTAACTCCTGCTCTTTTCAGGCGGCTGGAATCTTGTCGTTAGAGCTCTAACGCTCACTGCAGAAACGACTCTAAATACCGGCGTTAGAAAGATCCCATTGAAAAGATAGGCTACGCAAATGGCGTAGGGGGATCTGCGGTATGGAAAAGTCGCGGCTGAAAAGTGAGCGTTAGACCCTTTAATCACTGACTCCAAATACCAGCGGGCGCCCAAAACCAGCGTTAGGAGCCTCTAACGCTGGTTTTGACGGCTACCGCCGAACTCTAAATCTAGGCCCAAGTCTTTACCCAATAGTACATATCAATGTTCGCCATCTAGTGGTAACATTCTCATATTGCATCTTTTGCTATTTATTCTCATCTACATTTTCTTACAAGAAAGAACATGTGTTATTCATTGAAAACAATGGGCACATATTAAAAGGATATACAATATAACAAATCACCCAAATAAAGCATATATTTGTATCTTATTGAAATTCAAAGATAACATGCTAGCTAGACAGATAAGTATTCAGACCACTAGGCTATACTGTATCTAGTTCATAAATCCCCTTTGCTTCCCTCTGGAGCAACAATTTCTTTCTACTCCCCTCTTTTTAAGGGGATGGAATAAAATCTATTGGACTACATTGTAAACTTGGGACCGAATGTCCCTTTTCCAAATAATGCTTCACTACTGGCTGATCCATTTTACTATTTTCAATGGCATGTCTGATACTTAATCTGTGCATTGCCATTCTTTGCACTCCAACATAAATGTCACCACATTGCCATTTGATAATATGTACCACATATTTTGATTTTAAATTCAAATGGTAATTCTTGTTGTAGTTTTTACCCGTATGGCTATGTGATAATGTGTCACCCAAAATCAAGTCACCCGTCCATGGCTTCTATACACCCCTTTTTTCTTGTAAAAAAAATGGGATATCTAATTCTCATATTTATTCACTGCATCCAGGGATGGAACAACCATTGGCATAGCTCCCAACATTTGAAAGAGCCAAAGAGGGACACTTTTCTCCTTTGCTAATGGAACTCCACGTCCACCCAACACACACGACACGTTCCTTCTAATGGGCTTTTGCTTCCCATAACTGCCCTGAAAGCAAACATTTACATATCACCACTTTAAAAGGCTTAAAGGGACATAAAACCCAATTTTTTTTTCATGATTCAGATAGAGAATACAATTTCATTCTTTAGATATCCTTTTTTGCAGAAATAGCAATGCACATGGGTGAGCCAATCACACAAGGTATCTATGCTGCCACCAATTGGCTGCTACTGAGCCTATCTAGATATGCTTTCCAACAAAGGATATGAAGAGAATGAAGTTATTTGGAAAGTTGTTTAAAATTGTACGCTCTGGGGGAACTTCCAGGGGGCCATGATAGGTCGCAAGACTGACTACTGCCTCAAATCATTGCACAAATATATATAAAATCTTCTCTCCAACATCCCATCGAACCCTACTTTTCTCTGGATATTATGAAAGAGAGAAAGCTTTTTCAGATTTGGTGAAAGACTCAGCTTACCGGAACATACAAAGGGTGCGGCCTATTAATTAACCCCCCAGCAGGACAGCTGCGTGTCTATGTCGTTATGAAGCAATAGTTTTCCATACGACACTGCAAACACTTCTATAAGCCTGCCTGATATGCTATTTGCTGGAGAACACAGCAAACAATAGGAAATCTACTCCTAATCATAACTAACAACTACTAGAGAAGCCTAATATGGATACCTCTACGTTTATATTAGAAGAGCTGCACTGCCTACTTAAGGGATAACTAATAGCTCTCGAGGACACAACATATAGAGAACGTACTTGCACAGTCAGCTGTACCTCAGAGCAACTCATCCTACCCCAATCCGCTCAAACACAGCGTGGGGGTGGGGGCGCTTTGGGGCCCCCGGCACCTACTACTTTCCAATGCTAAGCACTTGGAAGATATAGAGCCTGAACAAATGAAGCCTGCAGCGCAGTATCAAAGAGCCGAGGTTGGGAATCTGGAGCATACTACGATACACCTGTTATCTCAGACTGCTATACAGACAATTCCTACCATTGGCTGTTTTGAGCAGACACAGGAAGCCGCTATACTAAGAACCAAAGCACTAGCCGGAGCTCCTATTGAGAATATTGGAAAAGAGAATACTTTGGTAAACCTGGTATCACAGACAACTATGAAGAGAATACCTACACCAAGCCATTTTGAGCAGACTCAGGAAGCCGCTATACTGAGAACCACAGGAACGGTGTAAAAGCCGGAACGGAACGGAACAGGCCGGAACAGGCCTTTTATGTAGAAAATTTATTTAAAATATAATGGGATGTGTTAGAGACTCTTGAGAACAATTTTAGGAACAAGAATATTTGTGATATAATAATTAATTAACCCTTTAACTACCAAAATAGTGTCCGGAACCAAACATAACAACCCGGAACAGCACCTTCCCAGAAAACCAGATACACCAAATTCACAAGTCACATGTGACTAAATGTAATATGTGTAATCAGCCACAAACCATCCACAGAAACCACATTATATTATCTGTTCCGGCCTTTAATACACTTTTTTATAAAAAGTGACGGAACGGCACCTTCCCAGCAAAATATACAGACCAAATTCACTAGCCACACATAACTAGATGTGATAAGTGTAATCAACCACAAACCATCCACAGAAACCACGTTCCAATACCCGTTCCGGCCTGTAAAATGCTTTTTCATGAAAAGTGACGGAACAGCACCTTACCAGCAAACAAGATACACCAAATTCACCAGTCACACATGACTAAATGTTATAAGTGTAATCAGCCACAAACCATCCACAGAAACCACATTATAATATCTGTTCCAGCCTTTAATACACTTTTTTTTATAAAAAGTGACGGAACGGCACCTTCCCAGCAAAATATACAGACCAAATTCACCAGCCACACATAACTAGATGTGATAAGTGTAATCAACCACAAACCATCCACAGAAACCACGTTCCAATACCCGTTCCGGCCTGTAAAATGCTTTTTCATGAAAAGTGACGGTACGGCATCTTACCAGCAAACCAGATACACCAAATTCACCAGTCACACATGACTAAATGTTATAAGTGTAATCAGCCACAAACCATCCACAGAAACCACATTATGATATCTGTTCCAGCCTTTAATACAATATTTTATAAAAAGTGACAGAACGGCACATTTCCAGCAAAATATACAGACCAAATTCACCAGCCACACATAACTAGATGTGATAAATGTAATCAACCACAAACCATCAACAGAAACCACGTTCCAATACCCGTTCCG
Source organism: Bombina bombina (assembly GCF_027579735.1). Lineage (NCBI taxonomy): Eukaryota > Metazoa > Chordata > Amphibia > Anura > Bombinatoridae > Bombina > Bombina bombina. The sequence goes on from NC_069502.1 coordinate 638,070,015, forward strand.
GCCTGTAAAATGCTTTTTCATGAAAAGTGACGGAAGCACACCTTCCCAGCAAAATATACAGACCAAATTCACCAGCCACACATAACTATATGTGATAAGTGTAATCAACCACAAACCATCCACAGAAGCCACGTTCCAATACCCGTTCCGGCCTGTAAAATGCTTTTTCATGAAAAGTGAAGGAACAGCACCTTACCAGCAAACCAGATACACCAAATTCACCAGTCACACATAACTAAATGTTATAAGTGTAATCAGCCACAAACCATCCACAGAAACCACGTTCCAATACCCGTTCCGGCCTGTAAAATGCTTTTTCATGAAAAGTGACGGAACCACACCTTCCCAGCCAAATATGCAGACCAAATTCACCAGCCACACATAACTATATGTGATAAGTGTAATCAACCACAAACCATCCACAGAAGCCACGTTCCAATACCCGTTCAGGCCTGTAAAATGCTTTTTCATGAAAAGTGAAGGAACAGCACCTTACCAGCAACCAAGATACACCAAATTCACCAGTCACACATGACTAAATGTTATAAGTGTAATCAGCCACAAACCATCCACAGAAACCACATTATGATATCTGTTCAAGCCTTTAATACACTTTGTTTTATAAAAAGTGACGGAACGGCAGCTTCCCAGCAAAATATACAGACCAAATTCACCAGCCACACATAACTAGATGTGATAAGTGTAATCAACCACAAACCATCCACAGAAACCACATTATATTATCTGTTCCGGCCTTTAATACACTTTTTAATAAAAAGTGACGGAACGGCACTTTCCAAGCAAAATATACAGACCAAATTCACTAGCCACACATAACTAGATGTGATAAGTGTAATCAACCACAAACCATCCACAGAAACCACGTTCCAATACCCGTTCCGGCCTGTAAAATGCTTTTTCATGAAAGGTGAAGGAACAGCACCTTACCAGCAAACAAGATACACCAAATTCACCAGTCACACATGACTAAATGTTATAAGTGTAATCAACCACAAACCATCCACAGAAACCACGTTCCAATACCCGTTCCAGCCTTTAATACACTTTTTTTTATAAAAAGTGACGGAACGGCACCTTCCCAGCAAAATATACAGACCAAATTCACCAGCCACACATAACTAGATGTGATAAGCGTAATCAACCACAAACCATCCACAGAAACCACGTTCCAATACCCGTTCCGGCCTGTAAAATGCTTTTTCATGAAAAGTGACAGAACGGCACCTTACCAGCAAACCAGATACACCAAATTCACCAGTCACACATGACTAAATGTTATAAGTGTAATCAGCCACAAACCATCCACAGAAACCACATTATGATATCTGTTCTGGCCTTTAATACACTTTTTTATAAAAAGTGACTGAACGGCACATTCCCAGCAAAATATACAGACCAAATTCACCAGCCACACATAACTAGATGTGATAAATGTAATCAACCACAAACCATCCACAGAAACCACGTTCCAATACCCGTTCCGGCCTGTAAAATGCTTTTTCATGAAAAGTGACGGAACCACACCTTCCCAGCAAAATATACAGACCAAATTCACCAGCCACACATAACTAAATGTTATAAGTGTAATCAGCCACAAACCATCCACAGAAACCACGTTCCAATACCCGTTCCGGCCTGTAAAATGCTTTTTCATGAAAAGTGACGGAACGGCACCTTCCCAGCAAAATATACAGACCAAATTCACCAGCCACACATAACTAGATGTGATAAGTGTAATCAACCACAAAGCATTCACATAAACCACGTTCCAATACCCGTTCCGGCCTGTAAAATGCTTTTTCATGAAAAGCGAAGGAACAGCACCTTACCAGCAAACCAGATACACCAAATTCACCAGTCACACATGACTAAATGTTATAAGTGTAATCAGCCACAAACCATCCACAGAAACAACATTATGATATCTGTTCCGGCCTTTAATACACTTTTTTATAAAAAGCGACGGAACAGCACCTTCCCAGCAAAATATACAGACCAAATTCACCAGCCACACATAACTAGATGTTGGAACGTGGTTTCTGTGGATGGTTTGTGGTTGATTACACCTATCACATCTAGTTATGTGTGGCTGGTGAATTTGGTCTGTATATTTTTCTGGGAAGGTGCCGTTCCGTCACTTTTATAAAAAAGTGTATTGAAGGCCGGAACAGATATCATAATGTGGTTTCTGTGGATGGTTTGTGGCTGATTACACTTATCACATCTAGTTATGTGTGGCTGGTGAATTTGGTCTGTATATTTTTCTGGGAAGGTGCCGTTCCGTCACTTTTTATAAAAAAAGTGTATTAAAGGCCGGAAAAGATATCATAATGTGGTTTCTGTGGATGGTTTGTGGCTGATTACACTTATAACATTTAGTCATGTGTGACTGGTGGTTTTGGTGTATCTGGTTTGCTGGTAAGGTGCCGTTCCGTCACTTTTCATGAAAAGCGTTTTACAGGCCGGAACGGGTATTGGAACGTGGTTTCTGTGGATGGTTTGTGGTTGATTACACTTATCACATCTAGTTATTTGTGGCTGTTGAATTTGGTCTGTATATTTTCCGGGGAAGGTGCCGTTTTGTCAATTTTTATAAAAAAAAGTGTATTAAAGGCCGGAACAGATATCATAATGTGGTTTCTGTGGGTGGTTTGTGGCTGATTACACTTATAACATTTAGTTATGTGTAATTGGTGAATTTGGTGTATCTGGTTTGCTGGTAAGGTGCCGTTCCGCCACTTTTCACGAAAAAGCATTTTACGGGTATTGGAACGTGGTTTCTGTGGATGGTTTGTGGTTGATTACACTTACCACATCTAGTTATTTGTGGCTGGTGAATTTGGTCTGTATATTTTGCTGGGTAGGTGCCGTTCCGTCACTTTTTATAAAAAAGTGTATTAAAGGCCGGAACAGATATCATAATGTGGTTTCTGTGGATGGTTTGTGGCTGATTACACTTATAACATTTAGTCATGTGTGACTGATGAATTTGGTGTATCTGGTTTGCTGGTGAGGTGCTGTTCTGTCACTTTTCATGAAAAAGCATTTTACAGGCCGGAATGGATATTGGAACGTGGTTTCTGTGGATGGTTTGTGGTTGATTACACTTATCACATCTAGTTATGTGTAGCTGGTGAATTTGGTCTGTATATGTTGCTAGGAAGGTGCCGTTCCGTCACTTTTTATAAAAAAAGTGTATTAAAGGCCGGAACAGATATCATAATGTGGTTTCTGTGGATGGTTTGTGGCTGATTACACTTATAACATTTAGTTATGTGTAACTGGTGAATTTGGTGTATCTGGTTTGCTGGTAAGGTGCCGTTCCGTCACTTTTCACGAAAAAGCGTTTTACAGGCCAGAACAGGTATTGGAACGTGGTTTCTGTGGATGGTTTGTGGTTGATTACACTTACCACATCTAGTTATGTGTGGCTGGTGAATTTGGTCTGTATATTTTGCTGGGTAGGTGCCGTTCCGTCACTTTTTATAATAAAGTGTATTAAAGGCCGGAACGGGTATTGGAGCGTGGTTTCTGTGGATGGTTTGTGGTTGATTACATTTATCACTTCTAGTTATGTGTGGCTGGTGAATTTGGCCTGTATATTTTGCTGGAAAGGTGCCGTTCCGTCACTTTTTATAAAAAAGTGTATTATTGGCTGGAACGGGTATTGGAACGTGGTTTCTGTGGATGGTTTGTGGTTGATTACATTTATCACATCTAGTTATGTGTGGCTGGTGAATTTGGTCTGTATATTTTGCTGGGAATGTGCTGTTCCGTCACTTTTTATAAAAAAGTTTATTAAAGGCCGGAACAGATATCATAATGTGGTTTCTGTGGATGGTTTGTGGCTGATTACACTTATAACATTTAGTCATGTGTGACTGGTGAATTTGGTGTATCTTGTTTGCTGGTAAGGTGCTGTTCCGTCACTTTTCATGAAAAAGCATTTTACAGGCCGGAACGGGTATTGGAACGTGGCTTCTGTGGATGGTTTGTGGTTGATTATACTTATCACATCTAGTTATGTGTGGCTGGTGAATTTGTTCTGTATATTTTGCTGGGAAGGTGCCGTTCCGTCACTTTTCATGAAAAAGCATTTTACAGGCCGGAACGGGTATTGGAACGTGGTTTCTGTGGATGGTTTGTGGCTGATTACACTTATAACATTTAGTTATGTGTGACTAGTGAATTTGGTGTATCTGCTGGTAAGGCGCCGTTCCGTCATTTTTCATGAAAAAGCGTTTTACAGGCCGGAACGGGTATTGGAACGTGGTTTTTGTAGATGGTTTGTGGTTGATTACACTTATCACATCTAGTTATGTGTGGCTAGTGAATTTGGTCTGTATATTTTGCTGGGAAGGTGCTGTTCCGTCACTTTTTATAAAAAAAAGTGTATTATAGGCCGGAACAGATATCATAATGTGGTTTCTGTGGGTGGTTTGTGGCTGATTACACTTATAACATTTAGTTATGTGTAATTGGTGAATTTGGTGTATCTGGTTTGCTGGTAAGGTGCCGTTCTGTCAGTTTTCACGAAAAAGCGTTTTACGGGTATTGGAACGTGGTTTCTGTGGATGGTTTGTGGTTGATTACACTTACCACATCTAGTTATTTGTGGCTGGTGAATTTGGTCTGTATATTTTGCTGGGTAGGTGCCGTTCCGTCACTTTTTATAAAAAAGTGTATTAAAGGCCGGAACAGATATCATAATGTGGTTTCTGTGGATGGTTTGTGGCTGATTACACTTATAACATTTAGTCATGTGTGACTGATGAATTTGGTGTATCTGGTTTGCTGGTGAGGTGCTGTTCCGTCACTTTTCATGAAAAAGCATTTTACAGGCCGGAACGGATATTGGAACGTGGTTTCTGTGGATGGTTTGTGGTTGATTACACTTATCACATCTAGTTATGTGTAGCTGGTGAATTTGGTATTTATATGTTGCTAGGAAGGTGCCGTTCCGTCACTTTTTATAAAAAAAGTGTATTAAAGGCCGGAACAGATATCATAATGTGGTTTCTGTGGATGGTTTGTGGCTGATTACACTTATAACATTTACTCATGTGTGACTGGCGAATTTGGTGTATCTGGTTTGCTTGTAAGGTGCCGTTCCGTCACTTTTCATGAAAAAGTGTTTTACAGGCCGGAACGGGTATTGGAACGTGGTTTCTGTGGATGGTTTGTGGTTGATTACATTTATCACATCTAGTTATGTGTGGCTGGTGAATTTGGCCTGTATATTTTGCTGGAAAGGTGCTGTTCCGTCACTTTTTATAAAAAAGTGTATTATAGGCCGGAACAGATATCATAATGTGGTTTCTGTGGGTGGTTTGTGGCTGATTACACTTATAACATTTAGTTATGTGTAATTGGTGAATTTGGTGTATCTGGTTTGCTGGTAAGGTGCCGTTCCGTCACTTTTCACGAAAAAGCGTTTAACAGGCCGGAACGGGTATTGGAACGTGGTTTCTGTGGATGGTTTGTGGCTGATTACACTTATAACATCTAGTTATGTGTAATTGGTGAATTTGGTGTATCTGGTTTGCTGGTAAGGTGCCGTTCCGTCACTTTTCACGAAAAAGCGTTTAACAGGCCGGAACGGGTATTGGAACGTGGTTTCTGTGGATGGTTTGTGGCTGATTACACTTATAACATCTAGTTATGTGTAATTAGTGAATTTGGTGTATCTGGTTTGCTGGTAAGGTGCCGTTCCGTCACTTTTCACGAAAAAGCGTTTAACAGGCCGGAACGGGTATTGGAACGTGGTTTCTGTGGATGGTTTGTGGCTGATTACACTTATTACATTTAGTCACATGTGACTTGTGAATTTGGTGTATTTGGTTTTCTGGGAAGGTGCTGTTCCGGGCTGTTATGTTTGGTTCCGGACACTATTTTGGTAGTTAAAGGGTTAATTAATTATTATATCACAAATATTCTTGTTCCTAAAATTGTTCTCAAGAGTCTCTAATACATCCCATTATATTTTAAATCAATTTCCTTCATAAAAGGCCTGTTCCGTCCTGTTCCGTTCCGTTCCGGCTTTTACACCGTTCCAGAACCACAGCCTTAGCCAGAGCTCCTATTAAGAACATTGGAAAGGTATCAATGCAAATATCAACACCATTGAGATCCAATGTTGTGCAACCTTGGAGTCATTCCTTTATTATCTCACTAACAACTTTGTTGCACACTCTTGTAACTTTTACAACAGCTTTTTCACAATAGAACTGGGACCCTGGGGTCCCGGTCTACTAATGCTGGCTGTGGTAGGGAGCTTGTGGCCTTTAATGAGAGCATTCACAGAAAAATTATATATACCTAAGACAATTAGGAGGAAAACTTTGAAGGTTCCGATGCTGTACAATGTTGCATGTATTGTTTGTGCTCCCTCATGTACCAGTTTGTCTTAGGCATGGGCGTATTAAGATCGCTGGAAAATCTGCTAGCTCCTGATTTATGGAGCTCTTTCATATGGGTCTGCTCATCATAACTAACCTGCTGCCTTGGCAAAGTTAACGACAGCTACTGTAACTTTTTTACATACAAAATGAGACTCAGTGTGTATTATTCCCCTATTACTTACCATGGAGGTTAGTCTGCAGACTATACAGGCATTCTTTCTAGACTTTAAGACAACACTGCTTAGAGGACTGGACGACTGGCTTATACCAAGTACAGACATAAAGGCGAGGACCCCTACACCTCTGACATTTACTTCTGAAGTATCGCTACCTGCAGACAACCAGTGGATAGATAGTGGGCACTTCAAACAGGTTGGACAGACCTGGATCTTGCTGGAGGCGGCCGATCCCCCCGGACCAGGTCACAATAAGTGCAGCCTTCCAGACTGGCGATTCAACTGACATGAGCGAAAATTTACAGAGCGGATCACTACACTTCTTTAAGTTAGAGAATTTGGAGGAGAAGAGCCATAATTTCTAGATTCCACATGCCGCACCATTTATTCGGCAGCTAATCAGGAAAGAGACTGCTAAAAGTTTATTTCCATCTCACAGACTTGGAATAGGTTAATTTTCATAACTCTACCTGCCATGGACACAAGGTCTAGCTATAGTTAAAATTCTTGATTTTGTATTATCTACATAGTCTTATATTTGTTCTTACTATTACTATATAGTTATATAATAGTGTCTCCAAGTTACCATATAAGACACCAAATATGGATAATGTTAACATTACAGTTACTTTTATTAGTTATTGCCTTTCTATTTTTCTGACAACACATATCTCATATGGACGACAACCTTGTTCTAGGTTGTATAGCTTTAACCGATTCTAATATATCAGAAGTTTATTGTTAATAACTACCTATCCATTTATAAGTCTGAAAAGCATGATGCTTGGTTATAGGTCCCGTACTCAGGTGGTAAGGCCTACTACTGAAGAATTATCAATAGCTAATAGTATGAATAGTCGGATATTAAGAATATTTACATGTATGCCCTATATAAATAGTCACTCACTTCTGAAACAAATGTTATATGTTAGCGTTAATTTTATGTGTTTTCATAGTAATTCAATGTGACAGTATCCGATCTAGGTGCTATTTTATTTCCCTTTTTTATATAGCCCATGAGACTGTATAGTATACTTTTGAGATCATATTAGTATCCCTACACATAGAAAATCAGCATATATCTATATAAAAGCTTTATTAGAATTGCCCAATTAAAATATACTAATATGCCTTCTTAGTTCTTTTGATCAGGATTCAGGTGTGCATAATAAGGCAGCGATTAAATATCCCTTCTCAAGCTTGATAGACTATAATAAGTCATTCCCTCAGGATCTTCTGAGATATTTCTTACGATTTATTAAGTCGCAGAGTGTGGATTAAAAATGATTCATCTTGAGATAAGATGTAGATACCAACTATCATCACTAGAGGGGAGTCAAAGATTAGTTCAGTTTGGATTTATACAACAGACTTAGATTTGTGAGTTCACATAACCTTAATATACTGTACTTAAATACTCCTACTCCCCCAAAACTCCCAGCCTTTTGACACGGTATTGCCCGCCCCCCATAAAAGTTTATTTTGTTAACAAAGGAAACTATATCCTTAGTCCACTATCCCTGAACGATTATAATAGATACAGGTTTATTATAGAAGCAACTAATTGAATTTTTGGTTTAGATTACTTCTCTGAGGGACTTGGCGATTAGCAATATGTATGTCCAGTTCTTTAGTCTCACATATATCCTTAGCATGCCATATGATAATATTAAAAGCGCTACAAGAGGTGTACCAAAGGAGTGCTATCTCAATTCAAGCATTGTGTGTTGCTAAGTCCCATGGAAATATCATTTTGCTTCTATCTATATAAATATTCACCTTACCCCCTTGATCTTGACACTATTATTCCCAATTACTCATGTTTTTATTATTCATAGCCTAAGAGTGGCATCAGTTAGAAAGGGAAATAGCCAAATGTAATTATAAAAGAGGTTCAAAAAGGATCATATAGGTTAACTAACTATCACCTAGATTACAAGTTTTGCGCTATAGAGTGTGTGAAACGAACGCAACAAAAGTTGTGTTATTTCACCCTCCATAGCGCTGCCATTACAAGTTTTTGAAAAGCCGCCTTGTGCATGTGATATGGTTGTGTTGCGCTCCATACCGCACAAAATACAAGCGCTGCTTTGACGTGCTTGTGTTCGCTTTCCCTATAGACATCAATGGGGAGAGAGCGTTAGAAAAAAAACATCTGTGATCGCGGAATAAAAAGCTCTGTAACGCAACCCCATTGATGTCTATGGGGAAAAAAAAGTTACGTTTAAAACTAACACCCTAACATAAACCCCACATCTAAACACCCCTAATTTGCTGCCCCCGACATCGACGACACCTACAAAAATCTGCCGCTTCCAAAATTGTTGCCACCGAAATAAATCTATTAACCCCTAATCTGACGCTCCCGATATCGCCGCCACTATATTAAAGTTATTAACCCCTATTCCCCCGCACCCCAACATTGCCCACACTATAATAAAGATATTAACCCCTATTCTGCCACTCCCCGACATCTCCGCCACTAAATTAACTAAAAGTTATTAACCCCTAAACCTCTGGCCTTCCACATCACTACCACTAAATAAACCTATTAACCCCTAAACCAACAGTCCCCCACATCGCAACAACCTAAATTAAACTATATTAATCCCTAAACCTAACCCTAAACCTAACCCTAACCATAACCCTAACCCTAAACCTAACACCCCCTAACTTTAACATAATTAAAATTTAGCTAAATTAAAGTTACAATTATTAACTAAATAATACCTATTTAAAACTAAATACAAACTTACCTGTGAAATAAAACCTAAGCTGCCTTACACTAAAACCTAACATTACAAAAATAAAAAACCTACCATTACAAAAAATAAAAAACACTAAAATTACAAAAAATAAAAAAAACTACCAATACAAAAAAATAACAAATGAAATTATTCCTATTCTAATACCCTGTTTAAAAAAAAAAAAAACACCCCCCAAAAAACCCTAATCAATAATAAACTACCAAGGGCCCTTAAAAGGGCCTTTTGTAGAGCATTGCCCTAAAGAAATCAGCTCTTTTTCTACAAAAGAAAAACAAACACCCCCTAACAGTATACAAACCCCCACCCCAAACTCACAAAATAAAAATAAAGTAAAACCTAATATGCCCATTGCCCTGAAAAGGGCATTTGTATGGGCATTGCCCTTAAAAGGGCATTCAACTCTTTTGCTGCCAATTAAAAATAAAAAAAAGTCTATTCTAAAAAAAAAACACCCCAAAAAGAAAAAAAAACATTACACAAAATAGCAAACGAATTATCCAAACTAATAAAAATTATTCCTATTCTAATACCTCGTTTTTTAAAAAAACACCCAAAAATAAAAGAACCATAATCTGTAAAAAACTACTAATAGCCCTTAAAAGTGCCTTTTGTAGGGCATTTCCCTAAAGAAATCTGGGTTTTTTTTCTCTAAAAAATAAAAACAAACACCCCCTACCTAATCTACCCATTGCCCAAAAAGGGCATTGTATGGGCATTTTCAATTAGCCCAGACCCTAATCTAAAAAAAAACACCACCCATAAAAACCTTAAAAAACCTAACACTAATCCCTCTTTAGGTACTCACAGTTGCTGAAATCTGGCTTGAACGATCTTAATCCAAGAGGCTCCATCTTCATCCAGACGGCTCCATCTTCATCCAGGCGGATCCATCTTCATCCATCGCGGGCCCGGCATCTTCTTTATCCCTGCGGAGGTGAAGCGGTTGATGCGCGGAGGCGGAGGTCCAAGGTGGAGGTCCAAGGCGGAGGTCCATCGATCCGACATGGAGGTCCTCTTCATGCGATCATCCGCCGCACACTGAGGATTCCAATGCAAGGTACCCCTTTTATACTTAAAATCAGCCAATAGGAATTAGAGCTGATAAAATCCTATTGGCTGTTCAAATCAGCCAATAGGATTTAAGAAGCTCTCATTCCTATTGGCTGATTCGATAGGCAGTGTGGGGCAGACGATCACATGAAGAGGACCTCCAAGTCGGATCGATGGACCTCAGCCTTAGACCTTCGTCTGGACCTCCGCACATTGACCGCTCTGCCTCTGCAGGGATGAAGAAAATGCTGGTCCCATGATGGATGAAGATGGATCCTCCTGGATGGAGATGGAGCTGCTGGGATAAAGATCTTTCAAGCCAGACTTCAGCAACTGTGAGTACCTAAAGATGGGTTAGTGTTAGGTTTTTTTTTAAGGTTTTTTTTGGGTGTTTTTTTCTTTAGATTAGGGCTTGGGCTATTTGAAAAAGAGCTGAATGCCCTTTAAAGGGCAAGAAAAAGAGCTGAATGCCCTTTTAAGGGCAATGCCCATACAAATGTCCTTTTCAGGGCAATGGGTAGCTTTGTTTTTTTTTAGAGTTAGGTTTTTTATTTTGGGTGGTTAGTTGGGTGGTGGGTTTTACTGTTGGGGGGTCTTTGTATTTTTGTACAGGGAAAAGAGCTGATTTCTTTAGGGCAATGCCCTACAAAAGGCCATTTTAAGGGCTATTGGTAGTTTATTGTAGGCTAGGAGTTTTTTCAAAATAATTTCATTTGTTATTTTTTGTAATTTAGTATTTTTTTATTTTTTGTAATTTAGTATTTTTTATTTTTAATAGTTTAGTATTTTCCCATTAGACAGGTTTGTCAGAGTTCCACCTTCAAGATGGAAACAATTTGCACAATATTGCCCTTAATACAGTAGGGTCAATTCATGTCTACAATAGACTTCAAGGTTGCATACTGTCACACTCTATCTCTGAGTTAAAGTATAGTTAGGTATCTGGATCTCAACTGCAGATCTGTAGTTAGCTTTATAGGAGGTTAAGAGCAATTCAGAGGAACTGTAATTGGAAAAGAGGTAGGAAACAATTAGCACTCCTGTGGGAGTTCCGTTTAACAGGTTACAGGAGAGAAGTTGAAGTTATAAATAGTAACTTGGAAGCGTCTGCTAGTATGGTGGTCAGTATTATCAGTGAGGTACACTTAGTAAGAGTCTATGTATATAGTAGCCAGTGGAAATCCTCCTGAATGTGAGAGGTTTGTAGAGCTTACGTTCGTAGCTGAGAGCAAAGGAGGAAGAGGTGTACAGCTGCAGAGCCTGTGCTGTGAGTGAAGGGGGTGTGTGCGTGAGCACCAATTACCAGTCTGGATTTACTGACAGGCTACCGTGTAGCGTAACTGAGTGACAGGCAGAGTGTACCGGATTGCGGGGAGGCCCGCGCTGCTTAGGACACAGTCTTTTATCGAGAGCGGTTAATACCGCGTTGTTCAGAGGAGATGAGTTGAAGTGAGAGCCGAGTACTACAGGCTCCGGAGTTGTACCGGTAACTGGTGATCTGCCTCCAGGCTGGGAAGCCGTAAGTGGCAAGGAAATACACTTCACAGCGTTGCGGTGTTGTTAGATTATAAGTCCTGTGAAATGCTGTGGTTCAGAGCAGGAACAAAAGTTCAATCTGATAAATTGTAATCCTTTGCTGGTGTACTTTCTATTAACAGTGGAATATAGAGCCAGGAGATTTAGTCGTGGTAGCGTCTCTGCTAGAGAGAGAGAGTTCACAACTGAATTAAACGGCAGGTGAGAGGGGGAGGAGTAGCCTTAAGTAAAGTTGGATTTAAAGACATACACCTCATGCCTGACAGGTCCCCCCATCAAAGGTGCTGCACCGCAGCAGGAGGAGCAGGTTTGTCCGGATGGGCCCTGTGGAACCGGGCAACCAGTCGAGCGGCATTGATGTTAGCATAGGGCTCCCAAGAATCCTCATCAGGGGAGAACCCCTTCCAACGGATGAGGTACTGCAGAACCCCTCGATATAGCCTGGAGTCAAGAATGGATGAAACCTCATATATTTCATCATCAACCACTATAGGCGGAGTTCCAGAGGTAGAGGTCTGTTGTCTAGTGGGGGTATAAGGTTTAAGCAAGGACACATGGAAAGTGGGATGCACCTGAAACTCAGGTGGGAGTTTCAAGGTCACAGCGTTGTCGTTGACTAGTTTAACGATTTCATACGGTCCAAGGAAAAGATGAGAGAATTTTCGACAGGGTGTTTTCAATTTAAGATGACGGGTGGAAAGCCAAACCCGGTCACCGACTTGGTAATTCGGAGGACGACGTCTTTTGGAGTCATAATAATACTTCTGTCTGTTTTGGGCTGCAGTTATGTTTTCCTTGAGGAAAGTGAAGATTTCGGTCATTGAGTTGGATGTGTCATCCACAAGAGGGGAAGTGGTATTCAAATGTGGGAAGAGATGAAAAGTAGGGTGGAACCCATAGTTGGCAAAAAACGGTGTGCACTTCGTGGATGCATTTAGGGTGTTGTTATAGGCGTATTCAGCCAAAGGTAAGTGGGACTTCCATTGATCCTGTTGGTAGGAACAGTAGCATCTGATGTACTGTTCAATCCACTGATTAACTCGCTCCGTCTGCCCATTAGTCTGTGGATGGTAGGCGGTGCTGTATCGGTGGTCAATCTTAAGGACAGAACAAAGTTGCCTCCAGAATCTGGAGGTAAACTGTGAACCTCTGTCGGATATGATAATCGCTGGTAACCCATGAATGCGCACCACATGTGATAGGAAAAGAGCCGCTGTCTCGGATGCTGTGGGTAGCTTTTCGTATGGGATGAAGTGAGCCATCTTAGATAGGTAATCAACAACAACCATGATGACAGTCGCTCGGTTTGAACTTGGCAGGTCTACGATAAAATCCATACCTACTGTGTGCCATGGCCTTTCTGGTACTGGAAGAGATCTTAACATACCATAGGGTTTGGAGTGTTCATGTTTCGAGACAGCGCATACTTGACATGTTCTAACGTAATCTTCCACTGTCTGGTGTAGATTTGGCCACCAGTAGTTTCTTTTGATGAGTTCAGTAGTTCTTTGAATCCCAGGGTGACCAGCTAAAGGAGATTCATGGTGAGCTTGGAGAATGTGAGTTCTCAAAGTTGGTGGAATGTAGATCTTCCCTTGTACATAGCTGATTCCGTTTGAGTCTGTTTCAAGTTGATTCTTTGGATAGGTAGTATCTCTTTTTTGGTGGAAACGTAAGAACCGGTGTTCATCGGTAAGGATCCTGATGAAATGTTCTGGGGATAGAATAGGTTTGGCAGGTAAGGCTTGAATAGGACGAGGTAGGTGTCTGGAGAGAGCATCAGCCTTGCCGTTTTTTGACCCTGGACGGTAGGTAATGTGGAAATGGAATCTGGTGAAGAAGAGACTCCAGCGAAGTTGACGAGCCGACAGTGTTTTACTTGACTGAAGATATTCTAAGTTGCGATGGTCAGTGTATATGAGAATCGGATAAGATGTGCCTTCTAACAAATGCCTCCAGTGTTCCAAAGCGACCTTGATGACGAGAAGCTCCTTTTCTCCTATGGGATAGTTTTGTTCCGGTGGTGTCATTACTCTGGAATAAAATGCCACTGGATGAATGGGATCAGAGGGAGTCTTTCGTTGGGAAAGTATGGCCCCCAAAGCGTAATCTGACGCATCCACCTCGAGAATGAACTGGCGTTTGGTATCCGGGAACTGGAGAATGGGTGCTGTGATGAATGAGTTTTTTAGGTATTCAAATGCCTTTTGGGCGTCAGTATCCCAGAGGAAGGGAGTGTGAGAACCTGTAAGTTTACACAGAGGTCTGGATAACCTAGAGAACCATTTGATGAACTTCCTATAGAAGTTGGCAAAACCGAGGAAGCGTTGGACATCTTTTCTGGAAGTTGGAGTGGGCCAGTTTTGGATAGCCTGAATCTTCCCGTCTTCCATCCGCACACCAGAGGAAGAGATATTATAACCAAGGAAGGTTATTTCATATGTGTGAAATGAACACTTTTCGGGTTTGGCATACAATTGATGGGTTCGTAATCGATTCAGGACCCAGCGTACATGTTTCTTGTGATCCTCTAAGTTATCTGAATAGATGAGGATATCGTCCAGATATATCACTAGGCACACGTCCAATAAATCTCTGAATATATCATTGATGAAATATTGGAACGTGGCAGGGGCATTACAAAGCCCGAACGGCATCACCAAGTATTCATATAACCCATAGCGGGTCCGGAAGGCAGTGAGCCACTCATCTCCCTCTCTGATCCTGACCAGATTATAGGCTCCTCTAAGGTCTAGTTTGGTGTAGATGGTAGCTTTGCTAAGTCGTTCCACTAATTCAGGAATGAGAGGTAATGGATACCTGTTCTTCTTAGTTCTCTTATTCAGTTCCCGATAATCAATGATCGGCCTTAAGGATTTATCCTTGTTCCGAACGAAGAAGATCCCAGCTCCCGCTGGGGAAGTAGAAGGTCTGATGAACCCTTTTTTGAGGTTTTCATCGAGATACGTCTTGAGATGTTCCAGCTCCGGTTGTGAGAGCGGATAGATATGCCCATATGGAATAGTGGATCCTGGTAGGAGCTCTATGGGGCAATCGTAAATACGATGAGGTGGTAAAGCTTCTGCCTGTTTTTTGTCAAAGACATCTAGAAAGTCGTGATAGTCGGGAGGAACAACCTCTTCAGAGAGTTGCAGTATATGTTGTTGAGGATAACAGGTATTTTTGCAATAGGGTGAATTCAGATCGACTTGTAGAGTTTGCCATGATATGGAGGGTTGATGTTCTTGAAGCCAGGATAGTCCTAGTACTACTGGATATAAAGGAGAGGGTATAACATCAAAGGAGATGTATTCAGTATGCCCCTTACCTAGGGAGACCTTGAGTGGAACTGTGTGATGTGTTATAGGACCTGACTTTACATAAGTACCATCAATAACACGAATTGAGACAGGAACTGTTTTGCTAAGTGTAGGTATTTTATTTTTTCTTACAAGGGTTGAATCCAGGAAATTGGAGTATGCACCCGAGTCAATGATGGCTTCAGTTTGGAGGGCTTGAAGGTCCCACTGTAAGAGGAGAGAGATAGTACAGTAAGCTACGTTCACAATCTTGTTAGTCAAGCATGCATTTACATGTGTAAGCTTACTTCTTTTTGGTCGTTGGAGTAACGGGCATTCCTTAACTGGGTGTGTGGGTGATGCACAGTACATGCACAGATTCTTTTGTTGTCTGCGG
This sequence comes from Bombina bombina, assembly GCF_027579735.1. NCBI lineage: Eukaryota > Metazoa > Chordata > Amphibia > Anura > Bombinatoridae > Bombina > Bombina bombina. The sequence continues at coordinate 638,085,663 of NC_069502.1, forward strand.
TGTCTTTCTTCAATCGTCAGTGGTCCTTTGGTGAATCCAATCTCCATGGGAGTAGTGACATCTTTAGAAGCTACAGGTGATGGGTAATACCTTTGATTTCCTTCTGACTGCTGACGCTCAGACCTCCTCTCCCGAAGCCTCCTATCTATCTGAATGGATAGGGTCATTAGGTCTTCGAGGGTGCTGGGGATCTCGATTCGGGCGAGCTCATCCTTCAAAGCGTCGGATAAACCGAGGCGATATTGATTCCTCAATGCTATCCCACTCCATTCTGAATCCTTTATATACAACTTGAACTCGGAGAGGTACTCCTCAACAGGTCTTCTTCCTTGTCGTAGGGAGCGCATCTTTGCTTCAGCAGTGAGTTGCTTCTGAGTATCCTCATATAATAAGCTCATCTGAGTGAAGAAATCAGTGAGAGATCCCAATATAGGATCGTTGTTCTCTAGGAAGGTATTGGCCCATACTCTGGGTTCGCCAGTGAGGAAAGATATGGCGGTCATAACCTTAAGTCTCTCGTTATGATAGGTCCTAGGCTTCATTTGGAAAAGCAGGTAACAAGCGTTCTTAAACTGTCGGAACTGTTTCCTGTCACCTGAAAATCTCTCGGGTAAACACACCTGTGGTTCTGGAGTGTTATCTCTTATTGCTGCCCTAAGGCTATCATTCTGTAATTGCAAGTCCCTTAGTCCATGTGACAACTGGTCCACCCTTTGTGTGAGGTTGAACACCACAGTAGGCAAATCTGCTGGATCCATGTTGGGGCCGTTTAATATGTCACACTCTATCTCTGAGTTAAAGTATAGTATAGTATAGTATAGTAACTTGGAAGCGTCTGCTAGTATGGTGGTCAGTATTATCAGTGAGGTACACTTAGTAAGAGTCTATGTATATAGTAGCCAGTGGAAATCCTCCTGAATGTGAGAGGTTTGTAGAGCTTACGTTCGTAGCTGAGAGCAAAGGCGGAAGAGGTGTACAGCTGCAGAGCCTGTGCTGTGAGTGAAGGGGGTGTGTGCGTGAGCACCAATTACCAGTCTGGATTTACTGACAGGCTACCGTGTAGCGTAACTGAGTGACAGGCAGAGTGTACCGGATTGCGGGGAGGCCCGCGCTGCTTAGGACACAGTCTTTTATCGAGAGCGGTTAATACCACGTTGTTCAGAGGAGATGAGTTGAAGTGAGAGCCGAGTACTACAGGCTCCGGAGTTGTACCGGTAACTGGTGATCTGCCTCCAGGCTGGGAAGCCGTAAGTGGCAAGGAAATACACTTCACAGCGTTGCGGTGTTGTTAGATTATAAGTCCTGTGAAATGCTGTGGTTCAGAGCAGGAACAAAAGTTCAATCTGATAAATTGTAATCCTTTGCTGGTGTACTTTCTATTAACAGTGGAATATAGAGCCAGGAGATTTAGTCGTGGTAGCGTCTCTGCTAGAGAGAGAGTTCACAACTGAATTAAACGGCAGGTGAGAGGGGGAGGAGTAGCCTTAAGTAAAGTTGGATTTAAAGACATACACCTCATGCCTGACACATACCTACACATCTCCATCCACAAGGATCACCTTCAATTTCTACGGTTTGCATTCCTAGACAAACACTACCAGTTTGTTGCACTTCAATTTGGTCTGGCTACAGCTCCTCGCATTTTCACAAAGGTGCTAGGAGCATTGTTGGTGGTGATCAGAGCTCATGGAATCTTAATTGCCCCTTAACTACCCTGTCTCTAGCTATTGCCTCAAAGGCTTCTAACCACGGTTGGAGAATTCATTTTCCAAAAAGCTCATTATCACCAGCTACAAGAATGTCCTTTCTAGGAGTCCTTTATGTGTCTTTTCCTGATGGAATCACACAGAATAAAACACCAGAAGGTGTGTCTGTCCCTTCAACGTGCTCTGTCTCTAACAGTAGCTCAATGTATGTAGGTAGGGGGTCTTATGGTTGCTTTGCCTTCTCCAGATTTGCGACCCCCTTCAATTGTCTATGCTGAATCAATGGTCAAAGAATTATCTGCAATTGGACCAGAAGATTGTTCTGGATTTTTCCATCAAACAATCTCTCTGCTTGTGGATACAAAGTCTTTCTTTGACCCTTGGGGTATCCTTTCTTCGTCCATTACCAGCTATTGTGATGATGAATGCCAGTCTTTCAGGCTGGGGTGCAGTCTGGAATTCTGCCTGTAATGTTCAGGCAATCTGTACTCATATGGTAACTGAGCACTGATTGTGCTCTGTTATATGAAGGAAGATGCCTCCAGCCCAGAAAGAGCAAGTTGTGGTTGTAACTTGGCAAACCGAGACTGCTGGAGCCTCCTATAGGTCCAATGTATATATACGTTATGCGGTACGATGGGCTATGTACCACATGACGTATATATATGTTGAATTGACACAAGGGCTTAAATGGACATTAAACTTCTGTGCACAAGTACAGTAGAATGGTTACTTCTGACCATGCTATTGTCTTTTCCTCTGTCTTTTCAGTTCTTTTCATATCTATTCTCTTATTTTAAACCTCCATACGTGCTGGTTAGTGAAGCACTGCATTTTCACATCGGCACTGCATTTTCACATCGGGTGCCACCACTTGGAATTTAAGTATTCTTGTACCCTGTGACAGAAGTGGCGCCCATTATTGTCTTCTTGACAAGCCTTATCATGCGTTTAAGTTTAGCGTGCACAATACGGAGTGGTAGCTGTACATTTTTTTTAGTAGCTGCATTTCTCTATTTTATTCCTAAAGGGTTTTTAGATATGCAAAGATTATAGCTCTTCTAATTCAAAGTGCAAGGTACAGCTGTCAAAAAGCCAACAACATCACTGATCTGTGAAAGTGCACTACTTTTGTCTCCATATGCACCAATGCATGTGCTACAAGATGGTGGCACCCAATATAAACTTGCAGTGTTTTAACTACTTGCTTCTGTAATGGGTTAATGTCCCTTTAATAGTTGAGATAGATGTGGCTTCATTGATTAGAATAGAGATGATGTTACAACTAGCAGTTGTGGGATGTTGTAATGTTGCGATGTTGCTATGGGTTATTCAGTGAGATTTTAATGTTTCATAAATAGTTTTTTTCTTTTTTTTTTTTTTTTTTTTTCATTTTAATTAAGTCGGCCGACTACATTTTTATTATTGTCATTTTTTTTTTGTCATTTATATACTTTGACCTGTTCCCTATTCTAAAAATAAACATGCTGACATTATAAACTTTTACTTTTATCCAACTATATGTACATAAGTATATCTCTACAGAACACTAGTGGAAATTCCCACACATCAGACTGATTCAGGTATTGCACTAGGTGTTACAATGTACTAGGTGCAATACTCAGATCAGTTTTATATCATGTCTGTACATCAGAAAAAGTGTTTCAATAATATAATACACCCTCACATATTTGTATCGCTAACTCTTCCTCTTGATATCAAGTGTTTTTAAGAACATTTCTTACAGCCATATAGATATATGACTTTAATTTTAATTTTTATTTATATATCTTTTGTAAATAAAAATGATACTTTTTAAGAATTATATGAGTCCAGTGAAGTATTTGAAACTAGTTCATTTCTAGCAATTCACATAGGTTTCAGCATTTATTTGCGCCATATACTCCTAAACTCTCTCTCTCTAACAAGTGTTATTGCAAGAGGACTCGATATCGAGGCATCACTGCAATAACATAAAAGCGGCTAGAAGTGATCAGGATTGCTTCCAAAGACCAACGACATATTGGGTACGTCGTCGGTCGTTAACTGTATTTTTTTGCAGGACGTACCCCATACGTCGTTGGTCGTTAAGGGGTTAAACACCTATATTAAAATAGTTATCCCTTTCCCTTTGTCGTGTCATAATGCAATTTATATTTTGGTATTACTTTTTTAGGATTATTTCAGTAGCTATATAATTTCTACAAATGATTTACCCACACTATGACAAATATTTGTATAATTGCTAATTAGGGCTATGGCCCATTGTGACTATATTCATAAGTATAAGTGAAGTTTGACTATTTAATTTCCTATGATCTGATTTTAACTTAGCTTTGTACAGCTTGGCTCAATGTCAAATAAGTCATTTTTAAATTGTTAAATATAAACTGTATTCTATACTTTAGTTTATAATTTATTTTAAACAATTTTTATTGAGGTTAAAAATGTGCAATAACAAGCATATTGAAGTACAAAAATCACATACATAAATTAAGAAGAAACATAAAAATCGTATTGCCACAATGTACAATCAAATCTGTTGCTTCACAGGTATGCAGATGATACTAAAGATAAACCTCACATTTTTGCTGTTTAATTATGAAACAAATAGTATTAGACCTCTCATGGGTCCTAGATGATGTTTTTATTTTATTTTTTGTTGTTATTGTTAAGTATGTAGAATTCCTCCGTTACATGTTGGAGATATAGAGTAACCACCTAGTTAAAGGATATGGCCCTTTCAAGTCGCCCAATCTGTGGAGATATATTAACTGGTAGAACAAGGGGGGAAGGGTTACAAGCACTAAAAAAAAGAAAAGAAAAAAAAAAAAAAAATTGACAGGGCGCTCCATTTTCTAACCACTTGATCCCCCATGTTAAAACAGATGCTGATATTAATAGGCCAAGTGTAAAAATTCAGACCATAACTAAATGGAAAAAGGAGATGCTAAAATGCTAGGCTATGAACTCCCTAGTACTTCGTGAAAGCATAGGAAGGGGTAATCAAATGCTTAACTAGAATATGGCATCCTTATTTTAAAGAGACAGGTTAGCATAAATATCCAAGCACAATGGCATACTATCTTTTGATTATATCCCCTATATATCACATAGGGGTATTATGGTTTAAAACATGCCTAAAGAGTATAAACATAAAAAAACATAATATATCAGGCTCTTATTCTGAGCATGGGGGAATTGCAAGCTAACTGGTGTAATCAACATTAAATGTCTATGAACAGTCCACAAACTTGTGATGCAATTAAGCTCAGGTATAGGGTTCTCTGTTGTTAAAAATTAGCCTCCGGAGTCCTTACCCAAAGGTAGCTTGTGGATGTTAGAGGGGGAACTTCCCCGGGTCCCATGGAATAAAGATGCAGGGGTAGAGTACCTCAGATGGTGGCATTTTCCTTAGACCTCTATAAAACAAAGGGTCTCCATCCCAGGACAAGCTTTTAGAGAGGGATGTAGGAACATGTGTCGAGGGCAGCAGATTAAGTGGGTCGGCGATCAAATCCTTGTTATTTGACTCAATGGGAGCATCGAATAGTGCCGTTGCCAATGAGGACATTATAAGGGTGCTACCGTCCTCCAGCTGGTAAGTCCAATTCACATGCGTGCGGTGTACAGCGATGGAGCTCACATGGATCGATGGATAGGTAAGTAGTGTGGAATGCCTTTGGTGGGGAATGTTCCTTGTATTTCCTGAGGTGGTGGTTAGTGTGGCTACATCTCCGCAGGCTTCGTTCTCCACCTCAGGAGCTCTCCTGCAGGAGACCCCGAGACGGGCCACCGGCACTCTCTCTCCTCCATTGCCGCTAGAGGCAAACTGCAAAGGCCCTCCTATCTTGTTCTGGGCCCCGCATTCAGACCCCATGTAGGCATCTCCATTTCCTAGTGTAAGATATACTCGCTGGGGCTCCGTAGTGCTTCCGCGCCTGCAATCCACCTCTGCACTGTCGCCATGTTCATCCCACGTGGGGAGCTCTGTTGTGTTCTGCCGGGTCTCATCAAATGAGAGCAGGTAAGAATCAAGTAGGGCCTTGATCTCCGCCAGAATCAAGACTCCCATCTCCACAGGGGGGTTGAGTAAATTAAAATAGGAGGAATCTGCGTTAGGCATTTGCAGCGTACTTTTGGCACTGCGCAACGACTGAGGCCCGTAGGTGCTCAGACGGGGGGGTTTAGTAGAGGCCGCAACCTCTCAGTAAGCTCCGGAAGATTAAGCTTGCAGAAATCTTGGGAATCTAGGTATGGAATTGAAGAGCAATTTCATCCGATTCATAATATGTGTGTCACTAGCTTAGGTGGCAGCATAAATGGGTGATATCACACAGATAAGCCTGGAAAGCTGGAGCAGCTGTAAATCTCACGACCTGTCATGGCCGCTGCCCGGAAGTCCCCCCATAAATAGTTTTTATTGAATTTAGGCTATTGACCACCGCAAAACACGTAAAAAAGTAATTTCTATAGTTGTTGGCATTTGTACCATTCTAAGTGTTAGCAAACCTGTTGTTCCTGTTGTAAATCACATATAACTATCACTTAACTAATTCATGCTTCCTATTGGATTAGGATGCTATAGAAAAGAAAGCCAAAATGCAACCAAGATTGATACATGTTCTTACAATAAAATGTATTGAAAAATATGTTGACAGGACAGTATAAGAGTAGACTTATATAGGGCAGAAATGATGTGAAAAAAACAAAATCTAAAAAGGTGCTTCTAATGGATAAGCATAACGCTGGTGGTCTTCTTTTTAAGAGAAAGTATATGACAAGTAAAGTAAAAAAAATAAAATACAAAATTTGATCATTTATATCCATTTATCAGAAGATAAAAATCAGTAAAAAAGTTATTTTTGTATTTCTTTTTGTTCTCAAATTTACTTAAAAACAGCATAAATAAGGGTAATATTCAAAAGTTGAATGTATCCTGAATTTAGCATTTTCACAACTAGCTGGTGGGCATTATGAACTAGCCAGGTCGGAGCAGTTTAATACTTTTGCAATATTATAACTATTTCTGTTATTCATAATATTATTTGTTAGTATGTTATATATGAACTGTTACTAACATTTAGGGCCAGATTACAGGTGGAGCGCAAAATTGTGCTTTCGCAAGCGTGATATTTGCGATCCATTCATAATACCAGCACACAGAACTGTGCGCTGGTATTTCAAGTGGCCCACAATGCATTGCATGGAAGCTTTGGGCTCAATAGAGCATGCTTCCATAGGCTCCGATGGGAACCTCGTTCTCACGTGAAGGTGTGGTGGTTTAGGAATTAACAGTGTAGCATGGTACTTAGCAATGTTGTGGTGTGGCGGTTTAGGGGTTAACAGTGTAGCAGGGTACTTAGTGATGTAGTGGTGTGGCAGTTTAGGGGTTAATAGTGTTGTAGGGTATGTAGCGATGTGGGTGTGTGGTGGTTTAGGGGTTAATAGTGTAGCGGGTACTTGTGGCTTAAATGCGATTGCTTTTGAGTGATTGCATTTACTTTCAATGTGTAATACGAGCGGACATTGCCGCTCAACGCCACCCATAGAAAATATAGGGAGGGTAAGTTACTGCAAGTTTATGTATTCGAATTTGTGGTAATTGAAACAGCGTGCTTCACACTAACGATAGTAATTTGGCCCTCAATCTGTAAATTTCTTTGCATTAATCAGTCTTGCTTCAGACCTGAGGAAGAGGGGAAGCGCTCGAAAGATTGTCTTCTTCTGAAATGTATAGTTAGCCCAATAAAAAAGTAGCATTGTTTACAGGGACATAAAACCCAACATCTTTATTTTATGAATCAGATAGAACATATCATTTAAATCAACTTTCAATTTGCTTCAAGTATCACATTTTCTTAGTTTTGTTTTGTTACCCTTTGTTGAAAAGCTGGAATGTTAGCTCAGGAGTGTGCACGTGTGTGCATCACTATATGGCAGTAGTTTTGCAACAATGTTATACATTAGCAAGAGCACTATATGGCTCCTGCTAATAACCTATAATAGTGTCATTCAAATTCACAGAGTTTGTGTTCTTTTTAGATGTCAGATGACATTAAAGGGACAGTAAAGTTCCAAAAAAACTTTCATGATTCAAATAGGGAATGTCATTTTAAACAAGTTTCCAATTTACTTTTATCACCAATTTTGCTTTGTTCTGTTGGTATTCTTAGTTGAAAGCTAAACCTAGGAGGTTCATATGCTAATTTCTTAGACACTGAAGGCTGCCTCTAATCTTAAAGCATGTTGACAGTTTTTTACCACTAGAGGGAGTAAGTTCATGTGTTTCACATAGATAAGATTGAGCTCATGCACATGAATTTACTGAGGAGTGAGCACTGATTGGCTAAAATGCAAGTTTGTCAAATGAACTTCCTCCACTCCTAGATTTATTTAGTTTTGTTATATTTTGTATTTTATCACAAATCCTTGTCATTGAAAAACCCCTATCACTGTACCCAGTGCTACGGAATTTGGCGGCGCTATACAAATAAATGATAATAATAATAATAAATAAGGGTGCAGTCTGCAAAGGCTTAGATAAAAGGCAATTAAAGCGGTAAAACGTGTATTATTATAACTGTGTTGGTTATGCAAAACTGGGGAATAGGTATTAAAGGGATTATCTATCTTTTTAAACAACAACAATTCTGGTTTTGACTGTCCCTTTAACATTGGTTATTTTATTTTTTTTCAGCACTTGGCCTTTCACAATTAAGAGTCCCAAGCGGTACCATAATCTCTCTTTCACAGAAGCCATGGACACTTTTCAATGGTCTGAAAGAAAAGGAAAAATCTTTAATGAACATGTCAAGCAATTGCAAATGAATGTTAGGTGTTCCAAACATGAAAGTGATGAGTGGGACGTAAGTCAGAGTTTTACAACAACAATTGTAAACAACTAAAGAATTGTTTTAAAATTCTTGTTTTATATGAACATTCTGCCTGTCCCACATTCCCTAGGGAGACTGTATAGCAAATTCTGTAACCTGCAAATGCTGCAAATTAATTAGCTTGTTTAGGCAGTTTGAAAACCTAGGTTATAGATTTTGCTTTTTGGCCTCCCTAGGGAGCGTGTGACAAAGCACATTTTTAATGCCATTTTAGCAAGTAATTTAGTAAATTACTGAGATGTTTCAGTTGAGGCCTGGTACACTACTTTAAGAAATCCTATTGATTTATACAGAACAATTTAATCAAATTGAGAGTCCTTTGCAAGACCTTAACCATTTCAAATAAAAATATAACTGCACATTCATCACATACAAATAAAACATAATTCACTTACGCCAAAACTATATCATAATGACATAGCATTTTTGTTCCTGTTAGAAATGGAAGTGCAGAACACTTTTATATCACAGACATCCATTGGCTGTACACTCTAATGACCTATTTATAATTCTCCCTAATTGGCCACACCAAAGAGAGTAACCTAAGTTACAACATGGAGGCTCTCATTGTTTTATAGACATCAGAACGTTACCCTTAATTTTTCACAATTTAAACAACTAATGAAACTTTAAAAAATACATCTACAGGTTATTCTCAGACTAATCTTTTCTTTAAATGCATCATTCTATATAGCATTTATTTTGTGTTCAATGTCTCTTTAAGGTTGCTGTAAAGTTCTTTTAAATTAACCCATTTGTTCACTGTGTAAGGAAATTGCTGATTTACATGTCTGAGATTAACCTATTGCAATGCAATTTTATGCTTATCACTGCTAAACCATCTGAATGCAATTTGTGGTTAGGTATGATAGGCATACTGGCATGATTGTTACCTATATCTGGAAGCATGAAGACTATGGGTTTCTATTAGAACATATGACATCTTCTTATACATCTTCTTATACATCTTCTTATACAGTACTTAAACTGTAAGGTGTGAAACTGTTCCATTGCAATAATGTACATTAAAGAACGAGTGTAAAGAGAAGATATGATCTGAAAGAGGAAAGGGTAAAAAAAAGGAATGAAGATAGAAGGTAGTTGAGAAAGATAGTTAAGAGCGAGAAAGGATGAAAGGAGAGATGATAATTATTATTAAAAACAAACAAACTCCAGATCTGCTATCTGCTATGACCTTCCATGACTGTCAACAATCTCTTCATTCTCGCAGTTCAATAACTTCCTTTTTCCATCCAGCTGTTGTCTTCCCCAGAACCTCTAGTTGATGTTTCTAACTGCTATGAAATTATTTTTAATGTATTTCTTTTTGTAGCATTATTTAATTTGTTATGGTATAAAAAAACCCCCAAAAAAATATTACGGAATGTTTCCCAATAGCTAAAAATATGCAAAGAGGGGGTAAAGTAGTGGGTATAGTGTGGGTGGGATTAAAAGTGGCGAGTAACATATAGAGTCGTATTTATCAAAGGTCTTGCGGACCTGATCCGACAGTGCGGATCAGGTCCGCAAGACCTCACTGAATGCGGAGAGCAATACGCTCTCCGTATTCAGCATTGCACCAGCAGTTCACAAGAGCTGCTGGTGCAACGCCGCCCCCTGCAGACTCACAGAGGTGTCGCAGGAGGTGTCAATCAACCCGATCGTACTCGATCGGGTTGATTTGTGGTGATTCCTGACAAGGTTATGGAGCAGTGGTCTTTAGACCGCTGCTTCATAACTGCTGTTTCTGGCGAGTCTGAAGACACGGGCCCACAAGCTCCATACAGAGCTTGATAAATGGGCCTCTTTGTTCTGACTAGTAGCTTTGGACTTGAGATTTTGAGCCCTGTATATATATCTCCCTCCCCACTGCAGATGGCCTATACAATAGTGATGAATAGAGCTTTAATAAAGCAATAACATGTTTGCTAATACACCTCTAAAATTTACAACATAATGACTCCAAATATTTTTGGAATTCTTGTTAAGATGTCCAAAAGGCCATTTTGGGTCTTTGTCAAATGCAAAAGAATTTTTTTGTCCCATATTATAAATAATAGGGGTTTTATCATAGAGCTGAACAGATGATGATCATGGATGCATAAATAAATAAGTGCTTGCGTCTAAATGAAAGTAGACTTTCCGGTCAAAGATATAACTGAAAAGCCGATAAATTGTGTTCAACCCTATTATCATTATTCCAGTTGTCACAGACAACAAGTTTAACGAAACAACCTTTATTGTGCTGTAGAAGAAAATCACAGTCAATCTTCCTTTGTCTATACTTTATTTTTATTACAGTTATACTTTATATATAATCTTTCCTTTTTTATTTCTACAGGTTCATGGCATGATAGTTTCACCTCCTCATCTGCAAAGGACAATAAAGTCTGAAGAGTTAACTTGTGTAGCAACGTCGTCCGCTTGTTTAACCACTAACACATTTGTGTGTCTTATAATTATCACATGGAATATATTACTAACTGCAAGGAACAGTGTTTTTCTTTTGTAAAACTGCTTTACTATTTCCTACACTATTTTATGAAGAGACAGATGAAATTGCACTTCTATGATTGTTAATTTTTATATAAAATAAAGAGATTTTATCAAAATTAGACATATAAATTATTTATTATAAATATATAAATCTTTAAAAAGTTTGGCAACTGATCTTCCAAATCTCATTGACAACTGAAAGGATTAAACACTACAATCTCCTTTGCTGTTTACTTGAATTCTACAGTAGTTGTTTGTCCATCCTTTTAAAATCAAAGCATTATTTCCCTTTATAAAAATGATAGTACATTTATTATTGAGTGAATATAAGCTCAGTGATGCATAATTGCATAAGGGGTAAATATTTCTACATAAGGTAATATATAATATCCAAAGTACAGTGCTGGTTTTACACCTTCCATAATTACAGTGCAATATAAATAACTGATTTTAGTTAACACATATAACACACAGATTTGTGTACTATATACTTCCCAAGATACTTAAAGGGACACATAATTCAAAATTAAACATTTATAGTTTGGATACAGCATGCAATGCTGAGACTTTTTACCCCTTTACTTCTACCAGGACTTTCAGAGAAGAACTTTACCAAAATACAGGAGAATGTTTAGCATTTTTACTATCACTCCATTTAAACAGAAATAGAGCCTTGTTTCTTTCCTATGGCATAGAGAGTCCACAAAACATTGTAATTACTAGTGGGATATTCACTCCTGGCCAGCAGGAGATGGCAAAGAGCCCCCCAGCAAAGCTGTTAAGTATCACTTCCCTTACCCATAACCCCCAGTCATTCTCTTTGCCTTGATCACGGATATTTAAGATGGTGTCTGAAGAGTTTAATCCTTTTAATGGGTACTTTTCCCTGCAAGCAAGGATTGGGGCTATGCTGTGTCCATGTCAATCTCTTTAGTAAGAGTAATGGTGGCTATTAGCAGTTAGAAGACGGCGAAGTATTCTTTGCTTAAACTTCTAACATTATGCTACCCCTATTATAGAAAGCCAGATTTGGTTTCTTTTCTATAGGTCCCTGGTAGATATGGTGAAGCTGCCATACCTCAGAAACAGCTCCTGCCTGACAGAGCAGGATCCACAGGTAAGCGATTTCCCTTCTAGGTTTGGAGCAATTTAAAAAAAAAGTTTTTTTTTATTGCGGTAACTCGGCACTTCCGGTTTTCGGCTTCTCTGTTCAGATCGGAGTTTGCTGAGGCGAGTGTGGAGGCTGCATTTTCTTCTTTCTACAGTGGCAAGTGGATTTGAGCTGTTCCGGTAACAAGGAGGTGTTTTTTGCTACCGGGTGTGTCTGGTTTTCTGTGCTAATGGGATAGAAACTTCTGGAGGGGTAAGACCTCAGCAGAGCTGAGGGTTTTTAAGTGCTTATTTATGTTTCATATAAATTAACCTTATATGGCATTAAAATTTTTTTGTTAATTGTGAACTGATACCCAATTATGGACACTAATGCTGAAGTTGATTCATTTGAAAAATGCCTATTGTGTTTGGAGGCTAAGATAATTCCTCCTGTACAGTTTTGCTCTTCATGTTTAAATAAAACTTTAAAATTTAAAGATAAGATGTCTCTCCCTGAGCCTCCTGTCTTTAAGGATAGTGTTATCCTAGCTACGCCTCAGCTTTCCCCTCAAGCTTCCCAAGCTTCACATGCAGTGCCCTGCGGTTCCACTCAACCTAGGAATTTCACTGCGCATATTACTTATGATGTTTATGCAGCTTTTTCCAAAGGTTTCTGGTAAACGAAAGAGGAAATCTATACATATTGATGTTAGTAAGGCTGACTCTGCTAAAGCTGCATTAGTCAGTTTGTCTCAATTACCTGATGAGGATGATTCTTCAGTGACTTCTGAGGGGGAATGTTCAGATTCTGATACTGTAATGACAAATTCAGCAGATTCAGAGGAGATTAATTTCAGATTTAAGTAAGAACACCTTTGAGTTCTTTTGAAGGAGGTTCTTGCTACTTTGGAAGAATCTGAATCTGTTGCGGAGAATCCAAAGAGGTCTAGTAAACTTAATAGGGAATATGATGTACCCTCACCTGTGGAAGTATTTCCAGTTCCAAACTGTATGGCAGATATTATAACTCAGGAATGGGATAAACCAGGGATTCCTTTTTCCCCGTCCCCTGTTTTTAAAAGATGTTTCCTGTTGCTGACTCTATTCCTGACTCGTGGCGCACAGTTCCCAATGTAGAGGGAGCTATCTTTACTCTGGCTAAGAGAACTACTATTCCTATTGAAGATAGTTGCTCTTTCAAGGATCCCATGGATATGTAGACTATTTGTAATAGTTAATAAATATTATTCGTTAATATTGACCAAAGATAGCCACTGGATAACAGGAGTGACTATAATTGTTTAATATTGAGTCTAGTGGAGTAGAAGTTCTTTTCTATATGTATTTGGCTATACACTCAGCCCTACTTACTGCACAAATACGACACAATGGTTGAATTTTTATTGTTTAGCATAAATGAGTTTAACAAATTAATCACAAAAACAATCTCTGATATTGAGTACCAATAGCAGATTGGAGTTAGCCATTGACAATAAATTTACGTAATATGAAACAATAACAGTAATAAATACAGCAAATAGGAGGTACAGATAAATCAATGTAACAATACAAAGTTTACTGCTCTATAAAGTTATTTGCTAGTGAATTTATTGTATTACAATTCTTTTTACAAAAATGAAATTGTATCTAATTTCTGATACATTTTATCTAATAGACAAAACAAATGCCTTATTAGCTCAATGCACAATTTTAAATCTGTATGGTTATCCTTTATTAAAATAAGGTATTAATCACTCAATTACACCCAGGACAAGATTGAGTACTACATTGAATTTGTTTATTTTACTACAATATAGGGATCACACAATAATTGAATATGCCCACTAAGTACTGTTTTATGCAAACCAAATGAATATACTAACTAAAAGAAATAACTTTATTCTCTGTTAAGTAGTTTGTAACCTTTCTGCAGGTAAGAATAAAAAGTTACTTACACTACAAAGGTTTAAACAAACCACAATTCATTTGGTCTGATATCCCAGATACTGAAATATAAGTTACTTCAAGCAGTATTAATTCTGTAAAGCAATTATACTTTACCAACCATTAATGAGGATCTTGGAAAGGATAAAGCAGGCTCTGGTAATTGGTCAGGATAAGATGAGTGAGGACCCTCCTGGTGAGATGGTACAGGATCTTGTAAAATGGGTGCCTCCTGCCTATCATCTCAGGAGCATTTTTATACAAAAAATGTCCTAATTTCCATAGACCAGCCTAGTGTGTGTACACAAGGCTGTTCAATCTCTGATAGGCCTCTAAGTCTATACATTAACTAACGGCTAGATTTAGAGTTCTGCGGCCAAAGGGGTGCGTTAGCTACGCGTGTATTTTTTCCCCTGCACCTTTTAAATACCGCTGGTATTGAGAGTTTTCTGAAGGGCTGCGTTAGGCTCCAAAAAGGGAGCGTAGAGCATAATTTACTGCCACTTCAACTCTCAATACCAGCAGTGCTTACGGACGCGGCCAGCTTCAAAAACGTGCTTGTGCACGATTCCCCCATAGGAAACAATGGCGCAGTTTGAGCTGTAAAAAAACCTAACACCTGCAAAAAAGCAGCATTCAGCTCCTAACGCAGCCCCATTGTTTCCTATGGGGAAACACTTCCTAAGTCTGCACCTAACACCCTAACATGTACCCCGAGTCTAAACACCCCTAACCTTACACTTATTAACCCCTAATCTGCCGCCCCCGCTATCACTGACCCCTGCATTTTATTATTAACCCCAAATCTGCCGCTCCATACACCGCCGCAACCTACATTATAGCTATGTACCCCTAATCTGCTGCCCCTAACATCGCTGAACCCTATATTATATTTATTAACCCCTAATCTGCCCCCCCCCCAATGTCGCCGCTACCTTACCTACACTTATTAACCCCTAATCTGCCGACCGGACCTTGCCGCTACTCTAATAAATGTATTAACCCCTAAACCGCCACACTCACGCCTCGCAAACCCTATAATAAATATTATTAATCCCTAATCTGCCCCCCCCAACCTTACCTACACTTATTAACCCCTAATCTGCCGACCGGACCTCACCGCTACTATAATATATGTATTAACCCCTAAAGCTAAGTCTAACCCTAACTCTAACACCCCCCTAAGTTAAATATAATTTAAATCTAACAAAATAAATTATTTCTTATTAAATAAATTAATCCTATTTAAAGCTAAATACTTACCTGTAAAATTAACCCTAATATAGCTACAATATAACGAATAATTATATTGTAGCTATTTTAGCATTTATATTTATTTTACAGGCAACTTTGTATTTATTTTAACCAGGTACAATATCTATTAAATAGTTAATAACTATTTAATAGCTACCTAGTTAAAATAATTACAAAATTACCTGTAAAATAAATCCTAACCTAAGTTACAATTAAACCTAACACTACACTATCAATAAATAAATTAAATAAACTACCTACAATTATCTACAATTAAATCCACTAAACTAAATTACAAAAAAAAAAAAACACTAAATTACAAAAAATAAAAAACACTAAATTACAAAAAAAAAAAGAATACAATAATTTTAAACTAATTACACCTACTCTAAGCCCCCTAAAAAAATAACAAAGCCCCCCAAAATAAATAAATGCCCTACCCTATTCTAAAATAAACATTAAACAGCTCTTTCACCTTACCAGCCCTTAAAAGGGGCTTTTGCGGGGCATGCCCCAAAGTAAACAGCTCTTTTGCATTTTATAAAAACATACAATACCCCCCCCCCAACATTACAACCCACCACCAACATACCCCTAATCTAACCCAAACCCCAATCTACCCAAACCCTAATCTAACCCAAACCCCCCTTAAAAAACCGAACACTAAGCCCCTGAAGATCTCCCTACCTTGTCTTCACCACGCCTGGTATCACCGATCCGTCCAGAAGAGGGTCCGAAGTCTTCATCCTATCCGGCAAGAAGAGGATATCTGGACCGGTAGACATCTTCATCCAAGCGGCGTCTTCTATCTTCATCCATCCGGCGCGGAGCAGAACCATCTTGAAGCAGCCGACGCGGATCCATCCTCTTCTTCCAGTGACTCCCGACGAATGAAGGTTCCTTTAAGGGACGTCATCCAAGATGGCGTCCCTCGAATTCCGATTGGCTGATAGGATTCTATCAGCCAATCAGAATTAAGGTAGGAAAAATCTGATTGGCTGATTGAATCAGCCAATCAGATTGATCTCACATTCTATTGGCTGTTCCAATCAGCCAATAGAATGCAAGCTCAATCTGATTGGCTGATTGGATCAGCCAATCAGATTGAACTTGAATCTGATTGGCTGATTCAATCAGCCAATCAGATTTTTCCTACCTTAATTCTGATTGGCTGATAGAATCCTATCAGCCAATCGGAATTCGAGGGACGCCATCTTGAATGACGTCCCTTAAAGGAACCTTCATTCGTCGGGAGTCGCCAGAAGAAGAGGATGGATCCGCGTCGGCTGCTTCAAGATGGTCCCGCTCCGCGCCGGATGGATGAATATAGAAGACGCCGCCTGGATGAAGATGTCTACCGGTCCGGATGTCCTCTTCTTGCCGGATAGGATGAAGACTTCGGAGCCTTTTCTGGACCTCTTCTTGCCGGATAGAGCTGTTTAATTTGGGGCATGCCCCGCAAAAGGCCCTTTTAAAGGCTGGTAAGGTGAAAGAGCTGTTTAATTTTTATTTTAGAATAGGGTAGGGCATTTATTTATTTTGGGGGGCTTTGTTATTTTTTTAGGGGGCTTAGAGTAGGTGTAATTAGTTTAAAATTATTGTATTCTTTTATTTTTTTGTAATTTAGTGTTTTTTATTTTTTGTAATTTAGTGTTTGTTTTTTTTGTAATTTAGTTTAGTTGATTTAATTGTAGATAATTGTAGGTAGTTTATTTAATTAATTTATTGATAGTGTAGTGTTAGGTTTAATTGTAACTTAGGTTCAGATTTATTTTACAGGTAATTTTGTAATTATTTTAACTAGGTAGCTATTAAATAGTTATTAACTATTTAATAGCTATTGTACCTGTTTAAAATAAATACAAAGTTGCCTGTAAAATAAATATAAATGCTAAAATAGCTACAATATAATTATTCGTTATATTGTAGCTATATTAGGGTTTATTTTACAGGTAAGTATTTAGCTTTAAATAGGAATAATTTATTTAATAAGAGTTAATTTATTTAGTTAGATTTAAATTATATTTAACTTAGGGGGGTGTTAGTATTAGGGTTAGACTTAGCTTTAGGGGTTAATACATTTATTATAGTAGCGGTGAGGTCCGGTCGGCAGATTAGGGGTTAATAAGTGTAGGTAAGGTTGGGGGGGGCAGATTAGGGGTTAATAATATTTATTATAGGGTTTGCAAGGCGTGAGTGCGGCAGTTTAGGGGTTAATACATTTATTAGAGTGGCGGCGAGGTCCGGTCGGCAGATTAGGGGTTAATAAGTGTAGGTAAGGTAGCGGCGACGTTGGGGGGGAAGATTAGGGGTTAATAAGGGCTATCCTACGAACTAGATAAGTTTATACTGTTAGGTAAGGTCGGGCAGACTTGCTGGGCCTATGGCTCTTATCTGCCGTCAATATCTATGTTTCTATGTTTCTATGTTTCTATGTAATAAATATTATGTAGGTGTCGGCGGTGTTAGGGGCAGCAGATTAGGGGTACATAGGGATAATGTAGGTTGCGGCAGTGTACGGTCGGCAGATTAGGGGTTAAAAAATTTAATTATAGTGGCGGCGATGTGGGGGGACCTCGGTTTAGGGGTACATAGGTAGTTTATGGGTGTTAGTGTACTTTAGAGCACAGTAGTTAAGAGCTTTATGAACCGGCGTTAGCCCAGAAAGCTCTTAACTCCTGACTTTTTCCTGCGGCTGGAGTCTGGTCGTTAGAGTTCTAACGCTCACTTCAGCCAAGACTCTAAATACCAGCGTTAGAAAGATCCCATTGAAAAGATAGGATGCGCAATTGGCGTAAGGGGATCTGCGGTATGGAAAAGTCGCGGCTGGAAAGTGAGCGTTAGACCCTTTCCTGACTGACTCCAAATACCAGCGGGCGGCCAAAACCAGTGTTAGGACCCCTTAACGCTGGTTTGGACGGCTAACGCAAAACTCTAAATCTAGGCGTTAGTGTTTAACTAATCATTTGCTTCACCTGTCCAATAGGTGTCATCATAAGATTGAATATCGCTCCTGCGTATTCTTAAATTATTTAAGGATTGTCTCTTACTTAGGTAATGTAGTTAACATATACTATCAACTCTTAGTTGCTTATAAAATTGCTGATTTATACATTTAGATTCCATAAGAGAATATACATAGGCATATATACACATTGGTACTATTTGTCTTATTAATTACAATTGTATGTGTATATACATACACACATATATATATATATATATATATATATATATATCTACCATATATGCCTATCTACCATAGAGTGCACCCAGGCAACACACACATACAGTGAGTGCTTGGATCCAAAAACTATAAATATATATATATATATATATATATATATATATAGATATATAGATATAGATATGTACAGTATATATACATACATACATGTATACATATACACATGTATACAAATACATATGCATAAAATATCTAGACATATCTATGACCATACATTTTCTTATAATCATTTAATTGTAATTCTACTGATTGATATTTATTTAGTTTTATTATATATTAACAATTGTCCATAGTTGATATCTATAGTCATTAATTAATTATGATTATGAACCCCCATACATAATTTGTTTCCCAGAGATCCCATACTTCTACGTGGCCATTATTATACTGTATCCTCTAAAATAACATATATATATATATATATATATATATATATATATATATCCAGAAGCAAAAAAAGGCACTCACTGTTCACAATAAAACGTATTTTTTAATAAGTATTCAAAAGGTTAAAACGACATAACGTTTCGGTGTTTACAAAACACCTTTGTCAAATGTCAGAACAAGTTATAGACAACTTAATGCCCAACAACTCACCTATCATACCTCAACACACGCAGACTTATATACATTATCATTTGGCACTCCTGTATGCGATCAACCATGCACGCAGTGACGTCATGACGTTGTTGCGTAGCGTGACCACGTGGTCTCACGCCGCCCAATCACGCCCAGTCCGGTTACTATAGCAACCGGTATACAATACCTCCATAGCTGTACCGGGCTAGTAGATCCCAGTTTCAAATGCAAACATAAGTAGGCATAAAAGCCCAACCATTAGTGTACTATGCGTTACACATTGGCCCATAGTTACTGGCCACAGCAACACGTACTGCTCACAGTGCAGATCACAGAGCAGGGGTGCAAAACATTAAAAACCATATTCAAGTGCAATTACAATTAAAAAATCAATCAGCCATGGATAGCAGGGACATTAAAAGAGAGCAATCTAAATATTTCATTAGTCTAAGATTAACATATCTACATATCTTGAATCAGAATAAATCTAATCCACATATCTAAGATACATTATTCCCCCTTTTTTTTGTTTTTTTTTTTGTTTTATCTATGCCTAAGTTTAATCGTGCCACCTGGAGTATGATTAGAAACCCGTGGGTACCCACTAGGATGAAAATCCATGTGAATAGTTCCGGGTGACTTAGCATACATCCATAGTTGGTAGGTATAGGTGAAGATTTATTTGTTATAGAATGGTCCAAAGTCAAGGACAGTGTTCAGCCCTCTAGGGACCAATGTGTCCAGCATATGGATCCATTTTGTTTCCACTTGTAACAACCTGTTGTCTCTGTCGCCACCTCTCCTTAGTGGCGGCACATGGTCAATCAACATTGACCTCAAGCTTGATAAGCTATGTTTACATTCAGCGAAATGCCTGGCGACTGGTTGCTCTGATTCCCCCTTTTTTAGTGCCTCCCGTATTGCACAGCGGTGGTTTGCCATCCTGTCTCTGAAATTTGTTATTGTTTTACCAACATACACCAGGGAACACGGACAGACTAACATATAGATGACATATGTACTAGTGCATGTTAGTCTGTGGCGGATGGTATATCGCTTATTCGTATGCGGATGTTGGAATGTCTGGCCCCTCATCATGGTATTGCAAGTAGTACAATTTCCGCATGTGTAGCATCCATATTTGGACGTCTTCAGCCAGTTATCCTTCTGGTAGCACTTCACCGGATCGGTTTTCACCAGCACATCCCGCAAATTCTCAGCCCTGCGATATACCATCCTAGGTGGTTGCATCCTGTGAAAAGGAAGAGTTGGATCTGTTTCCAGGATCGGCCAATTTTTCTGTGCCGATCTCCTAAGTATATCGCTGGTCGGGTTGTAAGTGGTCACAAAATTTAGCCTTTCAGTTTCCAAAATGGGTTTTTCATGTCCCTTTCTGTTGGGATCCTGTAACAATTCATCCTTGACCTTTCTGACCATTCTTTTGTCATAGCCTCTTGCTACCAACTTGTCTTCCATTACAGTTAATTGATCGATCATGGTGGGTACCTCACTATTATTACAAATGACCCGCATAAGTTGAGAGGTGATTATCCCCATTTTCTAATGTTTGGGATGGAAACTCCTTGCCTCTAACAAAGAATTACGGTCGGTTGGCTTCGTATATAACGAAGTACCAAAGGAGCAACCATCCTCAGACATGATCTTGTATATATTAAGATCCAGAAAGTGTATTGTCTCATTACTATACTCTAACTTGAACCGTATGGGACAGTCCATGGTGTTGAAACATGTCACCCACTCCTGGAGTTCCTCTTTACTACCCCCCCACACCAGAAACACATCATCGATGTACCGTACATAATATCTGATGTGGGGATGAGCAAATGGTCTCATAGATGTCTGTTCATACCAGGCCATGTATAGATTGGCATATGTTGGTGCCATGTTTGAACCCATGGCCGTCCCTGACACCTGTAAAAAGTAACCATCCTCGAACTTAAAAAAGTTTTTCTCTAAGCACATGGTAAGTAGTTTGCATAAAAATTAAATCGGAGGACCCTCGTATAGGGGGTTCCCAGTCACCATGGACCTGACAGCCGCCACCCCCCCCCATGGGGAATGGAGGTGTAGAGGCTGTCTACATCCATGGTGACCAGGATATCATCCTCCTGTAATGTAGTATAGCCCCTTAGGACATTCAATAAACTCGGGGAATCCTGCAAATATGCTGATGTTCCTTTTACCACCGGTTGGAGGTAGAATTCTATATAGATGGCCAAATTGGATAGCAAGGAGTCCCTGGCAGATACAATGGGTCTGCCAGGGGGGTGGTCCAAAGTCTTATGTACTTTTGGCAAGAGATATAGTACCGGTGTTCTAGGATGATCATTGGTTAGAAATTCAAGTTCCTGTTCTGTCAGTAGCCCTGCTTCATAACCTGTATTAAGGCATTCATCAATATGTTTCTTGAATGCTTTGCCTGGGTTCCCAGTAAGTTTAACATATACACTAGAATCGGATAGCTGTCTGTAGGCCTCCGTCCTATAGTCAACATAATCCTGTAGGACTATGGACCCGCCCTTATCCGCCGGGCGGATAATAATGCTATTATCATTGCTCAGTGATTTCATGGCATTCCTCTCATCCCAATTTAAATTCGGATAAGTGGAAGAAGGAAGTTTATCAGGAATCTCATTACATAACATTCTGGTAAAATTCTTAATGGAGGGATGTGTATTTACAGGTTCAAAAGATGATGGCTTCTTAAATTTGGTCATCACACCTTGAGTATCATTTTTAAAATGATCTTTTAATTTGAGCTGTCTCTGTAGTTTGTGGATGTCCACAATAGAGTCAAATCTATCACATCTAGGCGTGGGTATAAAAGATAACCCACGGTTCAAAACTGAAATTTCCACATCATTCAGAGGCCGACTGCTCAAATTATATACAATACTTACTTCTTTTTGGGCTGCTTTTTGCGGTTTGCGTCTACCTCACCTGATGTGCGTGCGTCTATGCCTTTTGGATTCCCGGTCAGCGGTGGTTTCGCCGCTGACCTGGTGGCAACCCCAGAAAAAGACTGTGACTGACTAGATGTAAGTCCCTCACTATTGCCCATTGTATCACCAGTATTCTTTTCATTATCTGATGAATCGCCACTAGTGTCAACTAAGCTGAGATTATTGTGTACCCGTGGGTTTCTACGCCTGGATCTCATAAGGAGATCCTCCTTGCCATACAGCCACCTATACAAACGTCTATCTCTATAGTCATTCTCAACCGTGTTCAATTTTTTGTTTTTAAATGCGACCAACTCCCCTCTGTACTTAGCAATCATGGTATCAAGTTTAGTTACCCAGTCCTGGGTTTTATCATCCAACAAAACATGGTAGCTCTGTGTTTTAGTGGCCTCAAGCTCTATTTTAATTTTATGTTCAAGTCTACAGACCTCTTCTATGACCAGTAGCATAAGGTCATAGGAGCATTTATTCAATATTGAGCACCACTTTCTACAGAAATCCATGTTTTGTCTCCCTAAAGTGGGGATGTTTTTCACCCTAAAACCCCTTGGTATATACTTTTTACGGTGATAACCTGAGAGATAGACTGCATGTAAGTGGTAGTTGATCTCTTTTTTATGTGAATTCAACAATTTATAATATACATTAATGGGGGTATCACCCCTCAACTCACTGAGGTCATCTGTAACCCGAATCCGGTTACAGATGGATCCATATGCTGGACACATTGGTCCCTAGAGGGCTGAACACTGTCCTTGACTTTGGACCATTCTATAACAAATAAATCTTCACCTATACCTACCAACTATGGATGTATGCTAAGTCACCCGGAACTATTCACATGGATTTTCATCCTAGTGGGTACCCACGGGTTTCTAATCATACTCCAGGTGGCACGATTAAACTTAGGCATAGATAAAAAAAAAAAAAAAAAAGAAAAAAGGGGGAGTAATGTATCTTAGATATGTGGATTAGATTTATTCTGATTAAAGATATGTAGATATGTTAATCTTAGACTAATGAAATATTTAGATTGCTCTCTTTTAATGTCCCTGCTATCCATGGCTGATTGATTTTTTAATTGTAATTGCACTTGAATATGGTTTTTAATGTTTTGCACCCCTGCTCTGTGATCTGCACTGTGAGCAGTACGTGTTGCTGTGGCCAGTAACTATGGGCCAATGTGTAACGCCTAGTACACTAATGGTTGGGCTTTTATGCCTACTTATGTTTGCATTTGAAACCGGGATCTACTAGCCCGGTACAGCTATGGAGGTATTGTATACCGGTTGCTATAGTAACCGGACTGGGCATGATTGGGCGGCGTGACACCACGTGGTCACGCTACGCAACAACGTCATGACGTCACTGCGTGCATGGTTGATCGCATACAGGAGTGCCAAACGATAATGTATATAAGTCTGCGTGTGTTGAGGTATGATAGGTGAGTTGTTGGGCATTAAGTTGTCTATAACTTGTTCTGACATTTGACAAAGGTGTTTTGTAAACACCGAAACGTTATGTCGTTTTAACCTTTTGAATACTTATTAAAAGTTACATTTTATTGTGAACAGTGAGTGCCTTTTTTTGCTTCTGGATTTGTGGATTTCGTTTAAGTGCACCCTGGCTGCTGCACAGACTGTTTGATGTGCTGATCCGTTTTTGGGACAATATATATATATATATATATATATATATATATATATATATTCATATACACAGACATTTCCAGAGAGACACAGATATACTGACACAAAGTATACTGACACAAAGTTTACATAATGTTGTTTTTCTTCTTTAGTTACAGTTAATTGATCGATCATGGTGGGTATCTCACTATTATTACGAATGACCCGCATAAGTTGAGAGGTGATTAGCCCCATTTTCTGATGTTTGGGATGGAAACTCCTTGCCTCTAACAAAGAATTACGGTCAGTTGGCTTCGTATATATAACGAAGTACCAAAGGAGCAACCATCCTCAGACATGATCTTGTATATATTAAGATCCAGAAAGTGTATTGTCTCATTACTATACTCTAACTTGAACCGTATGGGACAGTCCATGGTGTTCAAACATGTCACCCACTCCTGGAGTTCCTCTTTACTACCCCCCCCACCAGAAACACATCATCGATGTACCGTACATAATATCTGATGTGGGGATGAGCAAATGGTCTCATAGATGTCTGTTCATACCAGGCCATGTATAGATTGGCATATGTTGGTGCCATGTTTGAACCCATGGCCGTCCCTGACACCTGTAAAAAGTAACCATCCTCGAACTTAAAAAAGTTTTTCTCTAAGCACATGGTAAGTAGTTTGCATAAAAATTAAATCGGAGGACCCTCGTATAGGGGGTTCCCAGTCACCATGGACCTGACAGCCGCCACCCCCCCCCCCCCATGGGGAATGGAGGTGTAGAGGCTGTCTACATCCATGGTGACCAGGATATCATCCTCCTGTAATGTAGTATAGCCCCTTAGGACATTCAATAAACTCGGGGAATCCTGCAAATATGCTGATGTTCCTTTTACCACCGGTTGGAGGTAGAATTCTATATAGATGGCCAAATTGGATAGCAAGGAGTCCCTGGCAGATACAATGGGTCTGCCAGGGGGGTGGTCCAAAGTCTTATGTACTTTTGGCAAGAGATATAGTACCGGTGTTCTAGGATGATCATTGGTTAGAAATTCAAGTTCCTGTTCTGTCAGTAGCCCTGCTTCATAACCTCTATTAAGGCATTCATCAATATGTTTCTTGAATGCTTTGCCTGGGTTCCCAGTAAGTTTAACATATACACTAGAATCAGATAGCTGTCTGTAGGCCTCCGTCCTATAGTCAACATAATCCTGTAGGACTATGGACCTGCCCTTATCCGCCGGGCGGATAATAATGCTATTATCATTGCTCAGTGATTTAATGGCATTCTTCTCATCCCAATTTAAATTCGGATAAGTGGAAGAAGGAAGTTTATCAGGAATCTCATTACATAACATTCTGGTAAAATTCTTAATGGAGGGATGTGTATTTACAGGTTCAAAAGATGATGGCTTCTTAAATTTGGTCATCACACCTTGAGTATCATTTTTAAAATGATCTTTTAATTTGAGCTGTCTCTGTAGTTTGTGGATGTCCACAATAGAGTCAAATCTATCACATCTAGGCGTGGGTATAAAAGATAACCCACGGTTCAAAACTGAAATTTCCACATCATTCAGAGGCCGACTGCTCAAATTATATACAATACTTACTTCTTTTTGGGCTGCTTTTTGCGGTTTGCGTCTACCTCACCTGATGTGCGTGCGTCTATGCCTTTTGGATTCCCGGCCAGCGGTGGTTTCGCCGCTGACCTGGTGGCAACCCCAGAAAAAGACTGTGACTGACTAGATGTAAGTCCCTCACTATTGCCCATTGTATCACCAGTATTCTTTTCATTATCTGATGAATCGCCACTAGTGTCAACTAAGCTGAGATTATTGCGTACCCGTGGGTTTCTACGCCTGGATCTCATAAGGAGATCCTCCTTGCCATACAGCCACCTATACAAACGTCTATCTCTATAGTCATTCTCAACCGTGTTCAATTTTTTGTTTTTAAATGCGACCAACTCGCCTCTGTACTTAGCAATCATGGTATCAAGTTTAGTTACCCAGTCCTGGGTTTTATCATCCAACAAAACATGGTAGCTCTGTGTTTTAGTGGCCTCAAGCTCTATTTTAATTTTATGTTCAAGTCTACAGACCTCTTCTATGACCAGTAGCATAAGGTCATAGGAGCATTTATTCAATATTGAGCACCACTTATTTGTAACCCGAATCCGGTTACAGATGGATCCATATGCTGGACACATTGGTCCCTAGAGGACTGAACACTGTCCTTGACTTTGGACCATTCTATAACAAATAAATCTTCACCTATACCTACCAACTATGGATGTATGCTAAGTCACCCGGAACTATTCACATGGATTTTCATCCTAGTGGGTACCCACGGGTTTCTAATCATACTCCAGGTGGCATGATTAAACTTAGGCATAGATAAAAAAAAAAAAAAAAAAAAAAAAGGGGGAATAATGTATCTTAGATATGTGGATTAGATTTATTCTGATTCAAGATATGTAGATATGTTAATCTTAGACTAATGAAATATTTAGATTGCTCTCTTTTAATGTCCCTGCTATCCATGGCTGATTGATTTTTTAATTGTAATTGCACTTGAATATGGTTTTTAATGTTTTGCACCCCTGCTCTGTGATCTGCACTGTGAGCAGTACGTGTTGCTGTGTCCAGTAACTATGGGCCAATGTGTAACGCCTAGTACACTAATGGTTGGGCTTTTATGCCTACTTATGTTTGCATTTGAAACCGGGATCTACTAGCCCGGTACAGCTATGGAGGTATTGTATACCGGTTGCTATAGTAACCGGACTGGGCATGATTGGGTGGCGTGACACCACGTGGTCACGCTACGCAACAACGTCATGACGTCACTGCGTGCATGGTTGATCGCATACAGGAGTGCAAAACGATAATGTATATAAGTCTGCGTGTGTTGAGGTATGATAGGTGAGTTGTTGGGCATTAAGTTGTCTATAACTTGTTCTGACATTTGACAAAGGTGTTTTGTAAACACCAAAACGTTATGTCGTTTTAACCTTTTGAATACTTATTAAAAGTTACGTTTTATTGTGAACAGTGAGTGCCTTTTTTTGCTTCTGGATTTGTGGATTTCGTTTAAGTGCACCCTGGCTGCTGCACAGACTGTTTGATGTGCTGATCCGTTTTTGGGACATTATATATATATATATATATATATATATATATATATATATATATATTCATATACACAGACATTTCCAGAGAGACACAGATATACTGACACAAAGTATACTGACACAAAGTTTACATAATGTTGTTTTTCTTCTTTAGGACCTCAGACAAACATTATAACATATTCTTAGTAAAATAAAAACTTCTTGTTTGTCCATCCCTTTATAGGACAATGCTCTTCTCAGGTATGCAAATGGGTTTCTTTATTTAAGTCTTAGAGATGTATATACTTTATCTATGTAGGTTTGCCTTCTATTGTCTGTCCAATTTTGACTAATAAATGTTGCTATGATTAGTTACTGAAAATCAATTGAAACAACAAATTTTAAGGAAAAACAACTCAAAGTTCCCTTGTGTAATTCTGAGGTGAATTTCAGGTCATGCTGTATCCTCCATTGTGTCCCTTTTATACATATAAAGCTGCATTCGTTTCTCCATATTTTCCCATTTATAGATGCTACAACATATCAAAAATAAGAAATATATCATTCTCATTGAACCTATTTGTGTGTCTACAAAAAAATCTGACAGATAAGAAGCTTGAGGCTTTTTGAAGAAGATGTACATTCATCAGGGATTACAGTGGCAACCTCTTGCTAGTATTGCTACAGTTGAGGGGGTAGCATCTTATTGGTGCGATGATTTATCTAATCTTATCCTAGAAGAGACTACTATAGAGGAGATCCAAGACAGGATCAAGGCTCTCAAGCTAGCCAACACCTTTATTTGTGATGCCAACAGGTTCTTAGGTTTGTGCTAAGATTTCTGGTTTTACTGTTTTTGCTCGCAGAGCTCTCTGGTTAAAATCTTGGTCTACACATGTTACATCCAAATCCAAGCTTTTATCTCTGCCTTATAAGGATAAAACCTTGTTTGGACAAGGTCTGGCAGATATTATTTCTGACATTACCGGTGGAAAGAGTTCTTTCCTACCTCAGGATAAAAAGAATAGACCTAAGGGTCACCAGAATTCTAATTTTCATTCCATTCGTAACTTTAAGGGACAGAAGTCTTCCTCTTCCAAGTCGGATCAATCCAAGTCTTCTTGGAGGTCTGGTCAGCCTTAGAATATGGGGAAGCAAGCTAAGAAGCCTTCTGTTGATTCTAAATCAACATGAAGGAGCCGCCTCCGATCCTGTAGTGGATCAAGTGGGGGGCAGGCTTTCTATTTTGGCAATGTTCCAGATTCTTGGGCCATAGATATAGTATCCCACGGTTAAAGAATAGAATTCAAATCTTGTCCTTCCAGGAGCAGGTTCCACCTGTCAAGGTTATCTGCGAATCAGATAAAGAGAGAGGCCTTCTTAAACTGCATAAAGGATCTTTCAACCCTGGGAGTGATTGTTCCAGTTCCTCTAGAGGAACAGGGTCTAGGATTCTATTCAAATCTATTTGTAGTTCCCAAGAAGGAAGGTACTTTTCGTCCCATTCTGGACTTTAAGTGTCTCAATCAATTCCTCAGGGTTCCGTCCTTCAAGAGGGAGACCATCCATTCTATTCTTCCGTTGGTCCAAAAGAGTCAGTTCATGATGACCATAGATCTGAAGGACACATATCTTCATGTTCCTATTCACAGGGATCATTACCAGTATCCAAGGTTTGCCTTCCAGGACAAACATTTCCAGTTTGTTGTCCTTCCTTTTGGCCTTGCTACAGCTCCCAGAATTTTTACAAAGGTTCTGGGGGCTCTTCTGGCAGTGGTGAGGTCCCAGGGTATTGCTGTGGTGCCTTATCTAGACAACATTCAAGTTCAAGCGCCATCTTTTCATCTAGCAAAATCTCATAACGAGATGTATTTGTCTATTTTACGTTCCCACGGGTAGAAAGTGAATTTGGAAAAGAGTTCCCTTGTTCCAGATACAAGGGTTTGTTTCTTGGGAACAATCATAGATTCCCTGTCCATGAAGATTTTTCTGACGGACGTCAGAAAATCCAAGCTTCATGGCTCTTGCCTGTCTCTCCAGTCTGTTATTTGTCAATCTGTGGCTCAATGCATGGAGGTGATTGGTCTGATGGTTGCCTCCATGGACATTATTCCTTTTGCTCGGTTCCATCTGAGACCTCTGCAGCTATGCATGCTCAGTCAATGGAACGGGGACCATTCAGATCTCTTGCAGAAGATAAATTTGGAATCCCCAACAACAGTCTCACTCTCATGGTGGGTTTCACAGGACCATCTGTCTCGGGGCAAATGCTTCCTGAGGCCTTTCTGGGTGATTTTGACCATGGACGCCAGCCTCTTAGGCTGGGGAACAGTTTGGGGTTTCTTAAAGACACAGGGTCTGTGGACTCCAGAGGAGTCGTCTCTTCCAATAAACATCTTAGAGTTGAGAGCAATTTTCTATGCTTTAATAGCTTGGCTTCAACTAGCTTTGGTCCAATTTATCAGATTTCAGTCGGACAACATCACCTCGTGGCCTACATCAATCACCAGGGAGGAACTCGGAGTCTCACGATTGCCATCTCTCTGCCATCCACTTACCAGGGGTGGACAACTGGGAGGCAGATTTTCTAAGCAGTCAGACTTTTCATCCCGGAGAGTGGGCTCTCCACCCAGAGGTTTTCACAATGATAACTCTCAGGTGGGGGGTTCCGGAGTTGGATCTGATGGCGTCTCGTCAAAAAAACAAGCTTCAAAAGTACGGTTAAAGGTCAAGAGATCCTCAAGCCATTCTGGTAGATGCTCTAGCGGTTCCTTGGAGCTTCAACTTAGCATACCTGTTTCCTCCATTTGCGTTGCTTTCATGAGTAATTGATCACATCAAACAGGAGAGAGCTTCTGTGATTCTAATAGCTCCTTCATAGCCTCGGAGGATCTGGTTCGCGGATCTAGTAATGATGTAATCTTTTCCGCCATGAAGGTTACCTTTCAGGAAGGACCTTTTTACTTTAGGGTCCCTTTCTTCATCCAAATCTGGTTTCTCTGAAGCTGACTGCTTGGAGATTGAACGTCTAAGTTTGGCTAGACGTGGCTTCTCTGAGAAAGTCATAGATACTATGCTTCTGGCTTGTAAACCATAGGGTATGGTATAAATACCTTCATTGGTGTGATTAAAAAGATTTGTCTTGGAACAATGTAAGGGTTCCTAGATTGTTGGCTTTTCTTCAGGAGGGCCTGGAGATGGGTTTGTCAGTCTGTACTTTGAAGGGTCAGATTTCTGCTCTGTCTTTTCTTCTGTATAAACATCTGGCAGTTCTGCCAGATGTTCAGTCTTTTGTTCAGGCCTTGGTCAGAATCAGGCCTGTGTTTAAATCTGTTGCTTCTTCTTGGAGTCTTAAACCGTGTTTTTAGAGTTTTGCAGCAGGCTCCATTTGAGCTGGAGAATTCTGTTAGTATTACATTTCTATCTTGGAAGGTTTTGTTTCTTCTTGCTATTTCTTCTGCTCGCAGAGTTTCTGAACATTCGGCTCTGCAGTGTGATTCCCCTTACCTTATTTTTCATGCTGAAAAGGGGGTCCTTCATACTAAGCTAGGGTTTCTCCCTAGGTACTGTCTGATCGCAATATTAATTGTTGTTTCTTCTTCCCAGAAGGAACGTCTTTTGCATAACTTGGATGTTGTGCATGCTCTTAAATTTTACCTTCAAGCAACTAAAGATTTTCAGCAGACTTCTGCCCTGTTTGTTGTTTTCTCTGGTAAGTGTAGGGGTCAGAAGGCCACTTCTACCTCTTTTTCTCTCTGGTTGAGAAGTGTTATCCAGTTAGCTTATGAGACAGCTGGACAGCAGCCTCCTGAGAGAATTATGACTCATTCCATTAGAGCTGTTTCATCATCATGGGCTTTCAAAAATGAGGCTTCTGTGGAGCAAACCTGTAATGTGGCCACATGGTCCTCTTTACATAATTTTTTCCAAATTCTACACATTTGATACTTTTGCCTCAGCTTAGGCTTCTTTTGGGAGAAAGGTTCTTCAAGCGGTGGTGCCTTCAGTTTAGGTCTGCCTGTCTTGTTTTCCCTCCCTATTCATTCTGTGTCCTCTAGCTTGGGTATTGGTTCCCACTAGTAATTAGAATGTTTTGTGGACTCTCTATGCCATAGGAAAGAAAACAAAATGTATGCTTATCTGATAAATTTATTTATTTACTGGCATAGAGAGTTCACGACCCACCCTTGTTTAAATTCAGATGACAGTTTTTTTGTACAAACCTCAGGCACCTCTATATCCTTGTGTTGCTTCTTTTTCCGTTCCCTTCGACTGAATGACTGGGAGTTATGGGTAAGGGAAGTGATACTTAACAGCTTTTCTGGGGTGCTCTTTGCTGCCTCCTGCTGGCCAGGAGTGAATATCCCACTAGTAATTAGAATGTTTCATGGACTCTCTATGCTCGGAAATAAATATATTTATCAGGTAAGCATAAATTATTATTATTTTCTATTTACCTGTAAAAAAAACGTTTTCATAAACTTTCGTTTTCTCACTGAAATTATTTACATACTGCTTGTGCAATCATAAAACAAATGATTGTAAAAGATTTTCTGGGATCCCCTTTGTTCAGAAAAAGCAGACATATTTGGCTTTGTCATTGTTTTTTGGTAGTAATTAGAAAGCCGCTAACTGCAGTTGCGCACCACACTTCTATTATTCCTGGCAGTGAAGGGGTTCATTTTAGCTTTAGTGTAGATATTACCCTCCCATCTGACACCTCCCACCAGTCACCACCATCTTAAGTACTGGCAGACAGTCTGCCAATATTAAGTTTTAACGATCTGGCATCTGCCTTCATATGGAACCGGACCACCCCCCCTCCCCAACTGGTCAACCATCTTAGGTACTAGCAGACAGCCTTTGAATTTCTGCTTACAGGAGAGAATAAAAAAAATGGTCCAATTTGTACTGCCAAAAACTCTGCTTTTGTCATGTGTTGTTTTTTTCTAGATTAGACAAAGATGTGTTTAAAGGAATATGAAACCCACATTTTTTCTTTTATGGTTCGGATAGAGCATGCGATTTTGAGCAACTTTCTATTTTACTCCTATTACAATTTTGTCTTCATTCTCTTGGTATCTTTATTTGAAAAGGAGGAATGTAAGCTTAGGAGCCGGCCCATTTTTGATTAAGCACCCTGGGTAGCTCTTGCTGATTGGTGGCTACATTTAGCCACCAATTAGCAAGCGCTACCCAGGAGCTGAAAAAAATTGGGTTTCATATCCCTTTAACTTAAACCATTAGTAATTCTTAAAAGTTAAAAAGATACAGTTAATGTATTGATTATTTACTGATAAAAGTGGAGTTTGCTGAGGTGTGTATAAAGCATAGCACTCACATATATGTATATAGATTTGTATATGTTTTTCATTTGATCACTAGACCCCATTTCCTTTCGTCAATTCACTCCTCTATCATGAGATCAGCAAATTACACGTTCAGGTCTCCTCTTTCTTTTGCTATTGTCTATCTTTATTAAAACAAGACGGTGTCACAACCCTCAGCCCTACCTGTCTAGTTGTATATTTACCAGTGTCCTCTCTTCCTTTTACTTCCAAACTTCTGGAATGTTTCAACTGCTTCCTACATTTTCTCCTTGGGCCCCTACAGTCTAGCTTCTGTGTGTTTTTTTTTTATTTAAATCATCAAAGTTTAATTTTGGCTTCTATTTCCATGTAACCAATACCATTATTCTATTACAAAGCAGAGTACCATCTACAGCCTACAACAACTATATTTTTCTGCTTTCTATTAGTTTTACCCAAAACTAAATACTGTTTCTGTTGCTGAGATATTTTGGTTTTACAGAGATGTCGACATTTAGTAAAAACATGAATTATGTGCTGTTTATTATATGTGTATACTTTATATTTTTTGTTTCAGTCCTTAGTGTTTATATCATATCCCTCATGAGAAAAGTTTGTTTTTTCTAATTCTATGAACTACTGCTCTTGTATGAAATGGATCAGTTGCCTGGCAAGTGCATAGATTTGTCTAATTGTAGAGTTCTATGTTGACTAATGATTCTATGTATGTCCAAGGGAGCTCACCCATCATGCATATGAGATGTACCACGTGCTTTAGGGCTGGGGAGTCAAACACTTAATTGTTTTTTGGCTTCAAGGACTACTTGAAAAGTTTTTGTTACATGATTTTGAACTTATGATATAACTGTTTTCTTGATAACTGTTGATTAAGGGGTCTACAGTATTATAAAAAAGCTGAAACAATAAACAATGAACTGTACACAATGTTTAATTCCTATTTGATTACAAAATGGTTTCTAACTGCATGTTCTAAAGTAAGATATGAAGCCACAAGAGAGCAACACAGGGAGCAAAATCATTTTTTTTAATTGTACACTGTATCTGAATCATGAAAGTTTTTTTTTTACTTCCATATCCCTTTAAGCAAAATATAAATAATTTTATAATTACAATTGTAAATGTATCTGGGAGTACTGAGAGAAAAATTATATTTTCATAAAATTCACCAAAATTAAAAACAATTATTAAAGCAAATCAGCCTTAAAAGGGACATTAAACCTAAAAATGTTCTTTCATTATTCAGATAGAGAATACAATTTTTAAAGTTTCCAATTAACTTCTATTATCAAAAATTGTATTCTTTGTTAAAGAGATACCTAGGAAGGTAGCATGCACATGCCTGAAGCACTACACGACAGGAAATAATGCTGCCATCTAGTGCTCCTGCTAATGTATAACATTGTTGCAAAACTGCTGCTATATAGTGCTGCAGACACGTGCACACTCTTGAGCTTACATTTCTGCTTTTCAAATAAGGAGAACAAAAAAACAAAGAAAATATGATAATAAAAGTAAATTAGAAGGTTGTTTAAAATGTTATGTTCTATCTAAATCATGAACGAAAAAAATTGGGTTTTACGTCCCTTTAAAGGGCATCAGAAGCACACAGAACACACCATATTTCCAAACTATTTATTTAACCCTCTATAAAGGGATTAAACACATAGTTAAAGCTAGCTCCAGGTTGGCAATGCACTGCTGATGCTGAGATGAACATAGCTGATGATTGGTGGCTACACACAAATACCAACCCTGATTGGCTCAACAGTTATGTTAAGTTTTTCTGCTGGCACAAAGCCATGACTATGGGCCCCATTTAAGAAGACGCAGGCAGATAAGTTTCACAGGCAGGGAACCAGTACACCTGCATTTACCACCAGTGATACAGCATCTGCTGGAGACAGTTAATATTGCACAAGAAATAGTTTGTGCAAACTTGCCCCCTGCATTTGTGCAAACCAATCCCACAAGAGTAGGTTTTGTCAATTATCTTGGTCAGATCAGTTCAGGGTGATTTAACTTTGCCATCTCTAAAGTGGTAGAGAGATCAGGAAGCAGCAGTCTTGCTACAGTTAAAGGCTTCAAAGCTGCATCCACATTGGAGCCATATGTGTTTAACATTTTACTATTTTAAGGCTAATGACTGACTAGCTTTTATATGTAAATGATAATGATAATGTATCTAATAATAAAATACATCACAAATTGCAATTACCCCATATAATTTGCAATACTGTTTAATAATATATTCTACAATGAATATGGATACACTTTTCATATTTGATTTGTGTTATAAATTACTGCCACTAACATTACATCATGCTAACACCTTCTTAACCATTTGAATTATACAACTTTTATTTAATGTTAAAAGTTCACAAAGAGTATTTGAAATGCAGCCTTATTTGGTTTTAAGAAACTTTTGGCTGATTCTCACTAATGACATCAGCACTTTGGCAGAAAGGTAACTAGCAAGATGTGTCTAAATACTCCAGCTGTGATTACCGAACACTTTTGTACAAATGTGCCATGATCTGCAATCATTTCTTTAATGAAGTCATTGAAATACCAAGGGCCAGATTAATAGTAGCGAGCTAACAGTTACGCGCAAACGATATCGGGTTTATTGCGGCTGTTTGCAACCATCGTATGTAGAGCTCGTATTACAAGATGGAAGTAAAAGCTCTGGTTAACTTTTTCGCATAACAAAAAGTGTCACAAAACACATTAAAAATAATTTTAAAAATTAAAAGTATAGTTACACTGATAATAATACTATCTAATAAATTTATTAAAAATATTACACAAAAAAGTTATAAGGGCTCAAAGATATGAGAAAAAAGGCATGCACCTGTTTTTAACATAGATATACATACATATACATATCTAAATATATACAGTATCTATCTATATATATATATATATATATATATATATATATATATATATATATATATATATATAGTATATATTTATATCTGTGTACATATGTATTTATTTATTTATATGTGTATATATGTATTTACAGGAATATTTACACATATAAATACATATGTACACATATACAGTATATAAGTACATTGGAGACCTTTACAGTCAAGTAGATGAAAACATGTAAAAGCATGTTTATGAAATATTCATATTTAAAGGGATACTAAACCCAATTTTTTTCTTTCATGATTCAGATAGAGCATGCAATTTTAAGCAACTTTCTAATTTACTCTTCTATCTATTTTTCTTTGTTCTCTTGCTATCTTTATTTGAAAAAGAAAGCATCTAAGCTAAGGAGCCAGCAAATTTTTGGTTCAGGACCCTGGACAGAACTTGTTTATTGGTGGGTGCATTTAGCCACCAATCAGCAAGCACAACCTAGGTTGTGAACCAAAAATGGGACGGCTTCTAAACTTACATTCTTTTCAAATAAAGATAGCAAGAGAATGAAATAAAATTGATAATAGGAGTAAATTAGAAAGTTGCTTAAAATTGCATGCACATAGCAGAATATGTTCTTTCTATTTATAAATAGATATTCCTACATATATCTGTTTATATCTATACCTATATATCATCATACACACATATAGGCACAGATATATATTGTACCAAAATACCATCAGATATATGTAAAAAAATGTATTTATAAATAAATAGAACATATCCTTTTGTATGAAGAACATTGGAATGTAAAATATTCATATTTTCATGTCGGGTTAGCGCACTTCAAAATATGCAATCGGGTTTGCATGTGAGTAGAGAGTTAGTTCCTCCCAACCACACTATTTTTCTCCATTGACTTCTATGGGGGCATGCCTTAATGCATGCAATATTCGAAGTTCATCTTTTTACACGAGTCGGGTTAGTGCATAAGCAAAATATACAGAATAATTATACATTGCTATAAAACAAAACAAATAAATAAAGTAAATAGTACTGGAATTTTTACAAATATTTTAAAAATGTTTGGCACAGCATAATCTTTGTGTTTTTAATCATTAATATAAATAATATTATTATTACTCATCTTGCACTGTATGATTTGCTCTGTGGTGTGCAAGGAAGATTTTCAGCCATGAGTTTAAAGGGACATGAAACTCAGAATTTCTCTTTCATGATTCAGATTGAACATACAATTTGAAACAACTTTCTAATTTACTTCTATTATCACATTTTCATTATTATCTTGGTAACGTTTGTTGAAAAGCAGGGACATAAGCTTAAAACTGCCTGTCTCTGGAGCACTATATGGCAGCAGTTATGCAAGAATGTGATCCATTTGCAAGAGCACTAGATGGCAGCACTATTTCCTGTCATATAGTGCTCCAGGTGCCTACCTAGGTATCTCTTCAACACAGAATATCATGGTAATGAAGTAAATTTGACAATAGAAGTAAATTGGAAACTTTTAAATTTGTATGCTCTGTCTGAATCACAAGAAAATGTAGGGGTTTCATATCCCTTTAATCTCTAAAATTGTGTGTTGCTTTAAACAAAAGATTTTCTATAGTAAAAAAAAATATTTATATATATTTATGCATTTCATTTTATTTCTGACGCCTGACACTAACTCCTAGTTTATAGTTGTTTTCTTAATAGATAAAATCCAGTAACACATATATCATTTATAACATCAACATTTGAAACCCAATGTTAAAAAGAGAGTGTTTGTTTATTTAAAATATATTTTCAATTTAGATTTTTACTATTTTAGTGCAGTTACATTTCTTGTTTAATGTTTTCCTTTCGTTCTGCTGCCAGACTTCTTTGTCTGTCCCTTTTATCTGCTGCCAAACTTTGAAAAAAAGACTCCACTAACAAATATTCTCCCCGAAATAAAGTTCCCCTCACCTAATGAGCTCTGTGATATAATGCCAGCTAAACTATATCTTGGCCATTTCTAAATTATCTTACAGTCAGTAGCGGACCTACTCAACAGAAGGCCCTAGTGCAAGATTTTTTGGGGGCCCCAAAAGGTAACTCAATAAAAAGCAAAAATAATAAAATACATTCTGTTCAATATAATGATTTTGAGGCTAGATAGATGTACCTGCAACTTGCACTAATAAAAGGCTCCCTGCATTAGGATTGTACACATTCTGCATACGCCTAGGAAAATTATTTAAAACACAATTCCAAATCATAGAAAATGATGCCTTTAAATATTGAGATAACATGTTTGTTTTCGTTTTTATTGAAAACATTTATTGGAATACTATATTTCCCATGATACTCAGCCAGCCTAAAGTGTGTCTGAGCATAATGGGAAATGTAGTTCCAAAACATCTGGGGTGCCAAGGTTGCTCACCCCTGAGCTAGATTACGAGTGGCACACTAACTGTTGCACAAGAGACATTGGGTTTTTATCATAGCGTGCGCATTACGAGTTGAAAGTAAATGCATTCACTCAAGCGCAATCAAGATTTACATTCGTCGGGTTAGCGTGACTTAAGAATTTGCGTAAAGGGTAGGGGAAGAAAAAAAATGGCATTAAACACAATATAATTACACTTAAAAGTACAGATACACTCATATAAACACTGTCTGATAAAAATTATTTAACCCCTAAGGACCGGGCAGTTCAGACTAAGGGGTCAATTTATTAAAGTCTGGCAGACATGATACGCTGTAGCATATCATGTCTGCCAGACATCACTGAATGCGGACAACATACACTGTCCATATTTATCATTGCACAAGCAGTTCTAGTGAACTGCTTGTGCAATACCACCCCCTGCAGATTTGCGGCCAATCGGTTGCTAGCAGGGGGTGTCAATCAGCCCGATCGTATAGGATCGGGCGGATTGCTGTACGCAGCCTCAAAGGTGGAGTATGAGTTAAGGAGCAGTGGTCTATAGACCGCTGCTTCTTAACTCCTGTTTCCGGCGAGCTTAAAGGCTTGCGCAGAAAGAGGTTGAATTGGCACAATTAGGGCAATCATAAATTGACCCCTGAGACTTCCCCAAAAGACCAGAGCATTTTTGCCATCACTACATTTAAACAGAAATAGAGCCTTTATTTATTTTTTTATTTACCTATCAAAATTATATATTTTTTTTTTAGTAGACAACCCAAAGTATTGATCATGTCACTTTTTCAGAGCCAAATGCAATCAAATAAAAAAAAAATTTAAACTTTTTTTTGTTCAGACATATATGGCTTTTCCATTGCTTTTTGGTAATTAGAAGTCCACTTATTGCAGCTGTGCACAGTTGTATAATTTCCAGCAGTGAAGGGGTTAATCAGGTAGCTTGTAAGGTTAATTTTAGCTTTAGTGTAGAGGTTAGCCTTCCAACTGACACTTCCCATCCCCCAATCCCTCCCTGATCCCTCTCAAACAGCTCTCTTCCCTCCGCCTCCCCCACTGGTCTCCCCCATCTTAATTACTGGCCCTGCCAGTATGCAGTTTTACACTTTTTTTTTAATTATTATTATTTTCCTTAGTGTAGGATTACCCTCTTACCTTCCCACCTCTCAAAAAACTCTCTAACCCTCCCCTTCTAACTAATTCCAGGCATCTTAGCCTTCTGCCAGTACCCATTTGGCCATCAATTTTTTTATTTTTTATTTGATAATATTAATAAAAACTTTTCTGTAGTGTAGGGTACAAAGCTGGTCCTTAAGAGCTTAATGACCAGTGTCGTACAGGGTACGGCGCTGCTGGTCGTTATGGGGTTAAATATATATATAGTTAAAAAAAAGTCTGCACTCACCAGTTAAGTAGAAAAGTAAAAAATAACTTTTAATTTTACTTGTTAAAGAACAAAGGGAGAATGCATGACTGGCACCTTTATCAAATTATCCCAAAGTAAAGACAGACCCAAAGTCAGCGCATCCTTGGTGTGATGCTTCACAAAAAAGTACGCTCACTACCCGATACATGCAAAAAGCCTCCATCTAGTGAACCTTACGCGCGAGCGGGAGCACTAAATAGTGCTCCACATGTAATCTAGTCCAAAGTCGCTTACAAGCTACAGTACAGTAACAGTGCATATACAAATAATTGTAACCTAACAAAAGATAATTTATAAAACAAACAAGCAAGTAGTAACAAAGACCTTAGCAAGAATATAACAGAAATGAGGGAGTCCTATGTTATAGAGCAGGTAGACGTAGGATTGAGTGTAGCACATAGGATGCAGGTTATGTTTCAGGTATGGTTGAAAACTGGCAGTGTATTTGGTTAATACATTATAAATTGTCAATTACTAGATGTAGGTTACTTTGCTAAATCCCAGTAATATTGTATATAAGCAAGCTGGTCCAGATTACCTGTATAACTATGCACCAGATTTTATAGGGAAAGAGTAAATTCTACCTCATTAAACCATTGGGACAAGGTAGGGATTTGTGAATTTTTCTTATATTTTTGAATTAACTGCTTGGCGCAATAAAACATGAGATAAAAAAACTTTTTCTACGATATGCACATGGAATAGGGGTATGTTTATAAAGTACTAGGGTAAGGAAATTTTTGTCTATGGCCATACCCATCACTTTATCTAGATGTGCAGATACTTGTTGCCAATAGGGTGGAATAACAGGACAGTCAAGATAACTGGTGTTATGTCCCTTTAAGTCCCTTCAATTCGCTAAGACATGAGAGGAATATCCCATACGTTTTTTGTGGCAATCCTTTAAAATAGTCCATTCTATTCTTCCAGTTTCCTAAGAAGGTGCTTCATCGGATCCAACTATGCTTACAGTTGCTGGAAGATGTGTAGATGTACAACAGAGTAATAACTAAGGCCTAGATTTAGAGTTGGGCGGTAGCCGTCAAAACCAGCGTTAGAGGCTCCTAACGCTGGTTTTTACCGCCCTCTGGTATTTGGAGCCAGTCATTAAAGGGTCTAACGCTCACTTTTCAGCCGTGACTTTTCCATACCGCAGATCCCCTTACGTCAATTGCGTATCCTATCTTTTCAATGGGATATTTCTAACGCTGGTATTTAGAGTCGTGTCTGAAGTGAGCGTTAGAACTCTAACGACAAAACTCCAGCCGCAGAAAAAAGTCAGTAGTTAAGAGCTTTCTGGGCTAACGCCGGTTCATAAAGCTCTTAACTACTGTGCTCTAAAGTACACTAACACCCATAAACTACCTATGTACCCCTAAACTGAGGTCCCCCCACATCGCCGCCACTATATTTAAATTTTTTAACCCCTAATCTGCCGCTCTGTATACCGCCGCCAAATACGTTATCCCTCTGTACCCCTAATCTGCTGCCCCTAACACCGCCGACCCCTATATTATAGTTAATAACCCCTAATCTGCCCCCCACAACGTCGCCGCCAGCTACCTACAATTATTAACCCCTAATCTGCCGACCGGAGCTCACCGCTAGTATAATAAATGTATTAACCCCTAATCCGCCTCACTCCCGCCTCAATAACCCTATAATAAATAGTATTAACCCCTAATCTGCCCTCCCTAACATCGCCTACAGCTAACTTCAAGTATTAACCCCTAATCTGCCGATTGGAGCTTACCGCTACTCTAATAAATTGTTTAACCCTTTAAGCTAATTCTAACGCTAACACTAAAACCCCCCTAAGTTAAATATAATTTTTATCTAGCGAAATAAATTAAGTCTTATTAAATAAATTATTCCTATTTAAATCTAAATACTTACCTGCAAAATAAATCCTAATATAGCTACAATATAAATTTTAATTATATCTTAGCTATTTTAGGATTAATATTTATTTTACAGGCAACTTTGTAATTATTTTAACCAGGTACAATAGCTATTAAATAGTTAATAACTATTTAATAGCTACCTAGTTAAAATAATTACAAAATTACCTGTAAAATAAATCCTAACCTAAGTTACAATTAAACCTAACACTACACTAGCAATAAATTAATTAAATAAAATACCTACAATTATCTACAATTAAACCTAACACTACACTATCAATAAATTAATTAAATACAATATCTACAAATAAATACAATTAAATAAACTAACTAAAGTACAAAAAATAAAAAAGAACTAAGTTACAAAAAATAAAAAAATATTTACAAACATTAGAAAAATATTACAACAATTTTAAACTAATTACACCTACTCTAAGCCCCCTAATAAAATAACAAAGACCCCCAAAATAAAAAAATGCCCTACCCTATTCTAAATTACAAAAGTTCAAAGCTCTTTTACCATACCAGCCCTTAAAAGGGCCCTTTGCGGGGCATGCCCCAAAGAATTCAGCTCTTTTGACTGTAAAAAAAAACATACAATACCCCCCCAACATTACAACCCACCACCCACATACCCCTAATCTAACCCAAACCCCCCTTAAATAAACCTAACACTAAGCCCCTGAAGATCTTCCTACCTTGTCTTCACCATGCCAGGTATCACCGATCGTTCCAGGCTCCGAAATCTTCATCCAAGCCCAAGCGGGGGCTAGACATCCATCATCTGACGGCTGAAGAAGTCCAGAAGAGGGTCCAAAGTCTTCATCCTATCCGGGAAGAAGAGTAGATCCGGACCGGCAACCATCTTTTTCCAAGCGGCATCTTCTATCTTCATCCGATGAGGACCGGCTCCATCTTGAAGACCTCCACCGCGGACCCATCTTCTTCTTCCGACGACTTCCCAACGAATGACGGTTCCTTTAAGGGACGTCATCCAAGATGGCGTCCCTCGAAGTCCGATTGGCTGATAGGATTCTATCAGCCAATCGGAATTAAGGTAGGAAAATTCTGATTGGCTGATGGAATCAGCCAATCAGAATCAAGTTCAATCCGATTGGCTGATCCGATCAGCCAATCAGATTGAGCTCGCATTCTATTGGCTGATCGGAATTTAGGGGGGTGTTAGGGTTAGGGTTAGACTTAGCTTTAGGGGTTAATCCATTTATTACAGTAGCGGCGAGATTCGGTCGGCAGATTAGGGGTTAATAATTGAAGTTAGGTGTCGGCGATGTTAGGGAGGGCAGATTAGGGGTTAATACTATTTATTATAGGGTTATTGAGGCGGGAGTGAGGCGGATTAGGGGTTAATAACTTTATTATAGTAGCGGTATGGTCCGCTCGGCAGATTAGGGGTTAATAAGTGTAGGCAGGTGGAGGCGACGTTGAGGGGGGCAGATTAGGGGTTAATAAATATAATATAGGGGTCGGCGGTGTTAGGGGCAGCAGATTAGGGGTACATAGGGATAATGTAGGTAGCGGCGGTTTACGGAGCGGCAGATTAGGGGTTAAAAAATATATGCAGGTGTCAGCGATAGCGGGGGCGGCAGATTAGGGGTTAATAAGTGTAAGGTTAGGGGTGTTTAGACTCGGGGTTCATGTTAGGGTGTTAGATTCAGACGTAGGAAGTGTTTCCCCATAGAAAACAATGGGGCTGCGTTAGGAGCTGAACGCTGCTTTTTTTTCAGCTCAAATGGCCCCATTGTTTCCTATGGGGAATCGTGCATGAGCACGTTTTTGAAGCTGGCCGCGTCCGTAAGCACCGCTGGTATCTAGAGTTGCAGTGGCGTTAAATTATGCTCTACGCTCCCTTTTTGGAGCCTAACGCACTGAAAACCCAGCCATTCTGTGAACTCTAAATACCAGCAGTATTTAAAAGGTGCGGGGGAAAAAAAGCACGCGTAGCTAACGTACCCCTTTGGCCGCAGAACTCTAAATCTAGGCCTAAATTAGCACTTCCTTGGTTGGCATTTCATTTATGAAAATGGTGTCCGTTAGACATGTGAATTCGGCATTTTCTTTCACTGCTGAATGGTGAAGAAGGCAGCAGCTTGTGGCATTCGCCTCTTTTCAGAGCTGGATTACTTCTTGCGAAAGTACAACACACTAAGGGCCCAATTATAAAAAAAATGCCGGCGTATAGTGGTTTTCCATTCCAACACTGAGTAGCCTAATGGAAATTTATAAAAAAAGGTGCTGTCCCTGCGAGTGGCGAGCTGTTTCCCATAGAAATAATGAGAGCTCTCTGCTATGTAAAAGTTTGCAATGAAGAATGAAGTGAACAGGGAAAACCTGTGCATGTTTTAAACTTTAATATTACGCCTAATACAAATCAGGTACAGTTGTTTTCAGTGCACTGTACCTTAAATTTTTGTATGCATACGTTTTCCTTTCAGAGTAATAAGTGTTTTAAATATTTTGATTAAAGCTTGCCACGGCTGGACTGGAACCAAAAATAGGCCCGTGCATTTTAAGGAAAAGCAAACCCCTCCTTCCCCCTTTTGTTATTTAATCATTACCCAATAGTGACAAATAGAATGTACTAGTTTGATTTAAAAACATATTTAAAGTTTGTCACATGTTTCTTTCACTTTATTTTGTAAACTGGTTGTCATTAAACAGTAAAAAAGTGAAAAGTTAAATTCACATGTAAATAACAAAAAAAACATCAAAAATACATTACAGAGTTTAGTTACACTCATTATAACACTATCTAATAAAAAAATTAAAAAAATATTGCACTAAAAAGTTATAAAGGCTCAAAAATATGATATTCACAGGTGTTAGAAAAAAAAAGGCAGGCAAATGGCTTTAACATTGAGATACATACATATACATGTCTAAATAGGTATGTTGATATGTCTATATATGTATACATATGTATTTATGTATTTGTATATGTATACAGTGGGTATTGAAAAGAATCACCCCCCTTGAAAATAATCACGTTGTTGCTTTGCCACCTGAAATAAAGACAGATACAGTTTTTATTTATCCAGTTGTAATTACTCAGAACAACTTATAACATCCAAGTGAAAGATATAACACCAACATGTCAGGCAAAAATAAACAGATTTGATTTGAAGAAACCAGCGAGACCTCAAGGCGTTTTGCAATAAAAAATGACTTTTATTGGAGAAAGTAAAAATAGCATAAAAAGCATATAGCCCTTGCATCAGGGGTACAAAAAACAGGTCCTACGCGTTTCGGCAGCCCTCTGCCTTATTCATGGACTGATAAGTTAACATAATCATGCTTCTTAAATACACCTGAGCCCCCAGGTATGAGAAACCCCGTAGATGCATATTTAAAGGGACAGAACAATTTCAAACATTGCATGTTCACATACGATATATGGAAATAGACAAATGTAGCTTAATTAAATATTGAAGTCACATATCCTCAATACATCTTCAATACAAATTGGACTAGTTAAATAACATCATATCCGTATAAGGGAAAATAGAGAAATTTGTACAATCAAAAAGTTGAACAACTTAGAAAGATATAGTAATAATCCCCCAAAAAGACTTAGACTAATAAAATTCTGGATAGTAAGTAGGTCAGTACAAAAGCTTTAATAAGCACTTAATGATTGAATGTACTAACTAATATAGCCATGATGGCCTTACTATACTTAATGTCTTATAAGAAATAGGGATATACTGTAATTATCTTCTCAATGATTCTTTAACATATAAAGAAGAGGAAAGTGAGGCAAACTTAA
Organism: Bombina bombina; assembly: GCF_027579735.1. NCBI lineage: Eukaryota > Metazoa > Chordata > Amphibia > Anura > Bombinatoridae > Bombina > Bombina bombina. Next base: position 638,130,361 of record NC_069502.1, read on the forward strand.
TTTCTCCAGAGAATAATTATGGGATAGAAATGGCATGCAATTATTAATGCCCATTGGATTCTAAGAGTTGGGCATCTAGCCTCAGTTAGATTTTTGCTGTATAGTTAATATTCTATTTAAAGAAAGAAGCCATATACTGCCCTTAGTTTAACTAAAACTGTTAGTACTAACTATTAAATGGCATATCGCTGGTGAAGGTTAGTGTACAGGAGGCTGGCGGAGACGAAACCCTGGTTACAGCTAGAACGCTTTTGAGATAACCGGATGGTAACTCCGCAACCGTATAGTGGGGCCACATTCACAGCATAACCTAAAGATTGCCTGGTGAGTTTATTTATTTATCTTCCTCAATATTACATATCGCCATAGCCTGGAGCTGCAGAGGGGGACTTTTTATATGTGTACAGGCAAAAATAAAGACAGTTAAAAAACTGAATCACCAAGTTGGAAAAATGATCACCCCCTCTTAAAATTACTTGTAAACTCAATGAGGTGTAGTTAATCACCTTCTCAACTGCACACACAAAGCCATTTGACCTTCAACTGTGATCAGCTGTGGGCATATTGATTAGCTCAGCATGGTAAGAGCTTTCCTGGAGCTTCTCAGTACCTGGTAGTGCAACTGAAGCAAACAATCAACTATGGGTGGCAAGGCACTCTCAAAAGATCTCCGGATAATGTTGTGGACAGGCACAAGTCAGGAGATGGATACAAGAAATATCATAGGCTTTATCAATGCCTAGAAGCACAGTGAAGTCTATTATTAAGAAGTGGAAGATATTTGTTACAACACAGACCCTCTCTGGATCAGGACGTCGCTCCAAACTGGATGAAAGAGCCAAGAGGAAACTGGTCAGAGAGGCTACCAAGAGGCCCACAACAACTCTGAAGCAGTTGCTAGAATTTATGACAAAGAGTGGTCATTGTGTGCATGTGACAACAATATCACAAATTCTCCACAAATGTGGCTTGTATTGGAGGGTTGCAAGAAAAAAGTCACTCCTCAAGAAAGGCCACATGCAGTCACGACTGATTTGCCATAACACACCTAGGAGATTCTGAGGCCACATGGAAAAAAGTGTTATAGTCAGATGAGACTAAAATTGAATTATTTGACCTCAACACCAAAAGATACAGTATGTCTAGAGGAAATCCAATACAGCTCACCTTCCAAATAACACCATACCTAAAGTAAAGCATGGAGGTGGTAATATCCTGTTAAGGTGGTGTTTCTCTGCAGCAGGCACTGGAGCACTTGTTAGGATAGAATGAATAATGGATGGGGCAAAATAAAGTGAAATTCTTGAGGAAGAATGAGAGGGTCTGCTGCCTTGATGATCTGTTAAAGTAAGATTGTCTGTTTAAGTAAGCAGTTAGCTAAACAGGTTCATTTTTAAATTGTTTGCTGTGCAAGGGGTGGATTTAAAAAAAAAAAAAAAACTGATTTTTGTTTGTTCCTACCCTTCATTTTTTGGTTTTCTGTGTGGGTAATTAGGGGAGGGATAATTTTCACCTGTTTGGGCCTACCTAGACTATAAATCTAGGCCTCGATCCAATATGCAGCGTCACCCGCAAAAGCCGGCGATGCCGGTTTTTGCGCTGTTTTGGTATCACATATACGGCGTAGCATACAAGTTACGCGCGCATATTTCACCCGTCGCCCGCAATTTTTACTCCCATAAGCTAACATGGGACCGCGTCGTAAATCGGTATCCAATATCCAGCGCAAGGACTTACATGGTGAAAATGGAGTAATCTTACTCCATTTTTACCTCGCCATAAAAGGCAGCTGTAGCAAGCCTTGCGCTGAGTATGGGAGCACCGTAACTCCGAAAATGCCTGCAAAAATAAACTAACACCTAACGCATGCGCAATGTCTATCTATCTGTCAACCGCAATCCCCCACCGCAATAACTTATAAAGTCTATTAACCCCTATATCCGCCATCAAACCCACACCGCAAGTAATAACTCAATTAACCCCTAAATCTGTCAACCCCAACATTGCAAACTACCTATTAAAACCATTAACCCTTAATCCACCATTAAATCACAACTCAATAAACCTATTAAAGTATTAACCCCTAAACTGCCATAGCCCACAACACAATAAACCTATCCAAGTATTAACCCCTAAATCACCATAGCCCACAAAGCAATAAACCTAACCCCTAACCTAACCCCCCTAACCTAATCCCCCCTAAATGAACCAAAATTACCTAATTTACAAAATACTAAAGTTACTCTTAAATTACAAAAAACTAACACTACTTTAAAAATAAAAATAAACTAAGTATAAATTAAAGGGGCAGTCTAATAAAAATTCTGGAGTAGACTGTCCCTTTAAGCTAGAATTACAGAAAATAAAAATACTAAGATTACAGAAAATAAAGAAAATTACAAAATTTAAAAAAAATTATACCTAATCCCTATAAAAATAAAAAGCCCCCCAAATAAAAACATCCCCTAATCTAGTAAACTACCAGTAGCCGTTAAAAGGGCTTTTTGCAGGGCATTGCCCCAAGATAATCAGCTCTTTTTGCAAAAAATACATAAAGACCCCCCATAACAGTAAAACCCCCCACCCACCAACCCCCCCAAAAAAAAACTAACACTAAAATCCCTAAACTACCCATTGCCCTGAAAAGGACATTTGTTGGGCATTGCCCTTAAAAGGGCATTCAGTTCTATTGCTGCCCACCCTATCTAAATAAAATAAACCCCCCCAAAAAAAACCTTAAAAAACCCTAAGTGTAACCCCCAAGTGGTCCTCATCTGTCCTGAAGACCGGCGGAGAAGGTCCTGTTCCAGGTGGTAAATTCTTCTTCCAAGTGGCGACCTCTTCTTGCTTCTTCCAGGAACCAGCCGGCGCGGAGCTGAGGGCAGAGTTGAAGACCGATGACAGCGGAGCTGAAGACCGGCGACTCTGGAACTGAAGATCAGCGACTCTGGAACTGAAGACCGGCGACTGAAATTAGTAATTCAGCTGAGGGGGATAGATTTTTAATTGTTCTCAGGGATAACTTCTTGTCACAATTAACTAGTTTGGATTTAGTGCTATCAGACATTACAGATATAATATCAAATAAAGAAGTCAAAGAACATTTGGTCAACAGTAATCATAACATGGTTACATTTGAAACCTCTTTTCATAAGCAGTGTCTTAAATGTTTAACTAAGACTTTTAATTTTAAGAAAACAAAATTAAACGATTTAAGGAAATCATTAAATAACATAAATTAGGACAAAGTATTTTCTAATAAAAATACAGAGGATAAATGGATAAGATTTAAATCTTTGTTAAATAAATATACATATCAACAAATACCATATAGTTATAAAAATAAAAATAAAAAATCCAAGCCAATGTGGTTAAATAAAAATGTGTTAAGAGAAATTAGGAAAAAACGTAGGGCATTTAAATTATTCAAAGAAAAGAGTACAGACTCAACATACCATATTTTTAAGGAATATAACATAACATGCAAAAAAACAATAAAATTAGCCAAAATTGAAAATGAAAAATGAAATGCAAAGGATTCTAAGTCTAACCCTGAAAGGTTCTTTAAGTACATTAATAGCAAAAAATCTAAGAAGGACAATAAAGGTACATTAAAATGCGTGGAGGGTAGCATGGTTAACAGTGACAGGGAGAGAGGAACCAATGGACGAAACTTTGGAACAAACTAGAACATGCCAGCCCATTCCATTCAGAGCTTGATAGATAGGCCCCACAATCTTCAGGCATGGTACCCCAGGATTGGCGTAAAGCTGATGTGGTGCCATTCTTCAAAAAGGGAAGCTGGGATGATCCAGGAAGCTATAGACCAGTTAGTCTGACATCAATAGTGGGGAAGATATTTGAAGGGATTATAAGGGATTATATTGATGAGCACATTCGTGTAAACAAGATTATGAGTTCAAATCAGCATTGTTTTATGAGAAATAGATTATGTCAAACTAATCTAATTAGATTCTATGAGGAAGTAAGTAAAAATATAGATAAAGGGGAATCAATTGACGTGATATACTTAGATTTTGCAAAGGCATTTGATACAGTGCCACATGAAAGATTAATGCACACAATTAAGGGACTGGAAATAGCTGAAAATGTTAGCTCATGGATAAAAAGATAGGGAGCAACAAGTAGTAGGGAATGGTTCATACTCAGATTGGACAAAGGTAGTCAGTGGAGTCCCCCAGGGATCAGTACTGGGCCCTGTTCTTTTTAATATTTTTATAAATGACTCGGAGCAAGAATTAGATAGCAATATCTCTATTTTTGCAGATGATACTAAGTTAAGTAAGGTCATTAGGTCAGAGCAGGATGAACTTTTGTTACAAAGGGATCTGCAAAAATTAGAAGTATGGGCAGGTAAATGAAAATGAGATTTAATATGGGAAAATGCAAGGTTCTACATTTTGGAAGTAAAAATAAACAGCATAATTCTGTCACTATATAAATCTGTGGTAAGACCTCACCTTAAGTATGGAGTGCAGTTCTGGGAACCGATCACAAAATAAGATATTGCAGAACTAGAAAAAGTTCAGAGAAGGGCCACAAAGAAGAGGCTAGCTAAACTGGGTCTGTTTTCTTTAGAAAAAAGGCACTTGAGAGGTGACATGATTACTTTATAGAAATATATTCACGGCCCATATAAGATGGCAGAAGCTCTGTTTATTCCAAGAAAATTGTTTGTGACAGGTCACAATTTAAGGTTGGAGGAAAGGAGATTTAATCTCCTGCAACGGAAACGTTTTTTCACTGTAAGAGCAATAAAATTGTGGAATTCATTACCAAAGGAGGTAGTGAATGTCAATACCCTAGATACATTTAAAAATGGTTTGGATACGTTTCTGTCTAGAAACAAAATTCATGGATATGACTGCTAGTATTAAATGGGTAATCTTTTAGTGGGATTATTTAAGTTTAACTGGAGCTTTTTGTAAGTATTTTAGATTTGTATAGGCTGAACTTGATGGACTTCGGTCTTTTTTCAACCTCATCTACTATGTTACTATGTTAAAATCTGCTTCCCTCTGCCAGGAAGTTGTCAATGGGAAGAAAGTTTACCTTCCAACATGACAATGACCCAAAGCACACAACGAAAATGACCACACAGTGGTTGAAGGAGAAAAAGGTGAGTGTCTTTGCATGGCCTAGTAAGAGCCCAGACTTAAACCCCATTGAATATCTGTAGCATGACTTGAAGACTGCAGTCCACAAACGGTCACATCAAATGTAACGGAACTGGAGCAGTTCTGCAAAGAAGAGTGGGCAAATATTGCACAGTCTAGATATTCAAAGTTAGTAGAGACCTATCCCAACAGATTAAAGGCTGTAATTAAACAAAAGGGGGTTCAACAAAATACGGACACATGGTGGTGATGCTTTTATCCAACTCAACAGTGATTCTGTTTTTGAAATGTCATTATTTTTGTCTGACATGTTGGTGTTATATATTTCACTTGGATGTTATAAGTTGCACTGAGTATTTACAACTGGGTAAACAAAAATGTATCTGTCTTTATTTCAGGCTTCAAAGCAACAAAATGGGATTATTTTCAAGGGGGTGATTATTTTCAATACCCACTGTATATGTATTTATACAGACATACTGTATATCCACATATAAACACATAAATACAATTGCACATACAGTATATAAACATATATACAAGTGGATTGGAGTCCTTTGCAGTGTCCTTTTTTTTTCTAACAGCTGCGATCTCAAATCTTTGAACCTTTTGAAACAATTAACTAGAGCTCTGAACTCATGGTAATCATTCTAGCATAAATTGTGATTGCTTTCAAGCGATCACGTTTACTTTCAACTCGTAATACCAGCGGTAAACCCGACAAGCGCAAACACTTGTTATAAATCCCCTATCGATTGCACGCAAACGTTTGCACTCCACTGGTAACCTGGCCCTATAACTGTAAAGATATTTTCAAGAAGATATATTTTATGATATATTGCAAGGCAAACCAATACAATTTTCTGCACAAAAAGATTAAAAAGAAGTCAAAGTGCCCTTTATTGGAACTCATGATCTGGCTGAGTATTTGCTCAGTACTATATTTCTGAGGTATTAACAAGGCAAAAATCATTTCTGCTTGTGTGATACTACACCAAAAATTTCACTAGATGGCAGTATAAGGATGCAGTACATATGTCTGAAAGAAGAAAAAATAGTTGGTCACACAATCACAATGTAAAAAATTTAGTAGATGATATAAACCATATTGTATATGAAGCTGATTATATGCATTTGGATGCACATGTCTAGTTAACACTATTAAACTAACCATTCACCAACAAATATACTAGTAGTGATGTTTAAAGGGACCCAGTACCTGCATGCTATTTTAAGAAATGCTGCTATAAGGAAACTGGTAAAAATAAAAAAAATAAAAACAGCTTTGCCTTTTAACTCAGAGATAGTAATTTTGTATAGTCCTTGTAGCAGTCTTAGAGCATAGAAAGTCCCTGATTACTAAGTGCATATGACCATGTATGTTCTTGCCTGCCAATCAAATGCATGTGTAAGAGTCGTTCAGTGTCTCTGTATATACTTAGGCATTTACTTAGAATATTTTTTTTAAGGGACGTGAAAATGTAGAGCAAAAATTAATTCTTTACAAAACAAATGCCTTTTTAAATCAAATTTAAACATGTAACTATATTAAATTAACCTCTGTTTCCCCTCTCTTTAGAGCTGAATCTATTGCAGTGTAAAATATTTTCCATTAACTTAAACGGCCATTACATTGCAAAAATGACATGCTCTAATTCATTAATTTTTATCACTAGAATCCTTGCAACTCTTGCAACATATAGTTAAAGTACCACTTGGGAGCCACAGAGAACTGCTACTGACCCAATCAATACCACTAATCACACGGCCCAGATGTGCAACTAGTGCTGCTGATTGAGATTCTAGGTTTTCTGCAGCTCCCAAACAGTAATGTTACTATGTGTTTATCCCCATTGCGGGGAAGGAGTTAAACATATAAAATTGCAGGGTCGCAATGTCTTTAGTACTTTATGGCTGCAGTATTTGCAGCAACGTATTACAATGCTTCCATCAATACTTCAAATCATTGCTGTCATAGACTACCAAAGAAAAATGCACGCTCCTGAGCTCCTATGAGTCTACCTAGGTTTACACTTCAACAAAGAATACCAAGGGAACAAAGCAATGTTCCTAAAAGAAGTCAACTTAAAAGTTATTTAAAATTGCATGCTGTATCTGAAACATAAATTATTATTATTTTTTTCAATGAAAGAAGTTAGAAAAAATGTACAATAAACAATTGAACTGTATAATTTAAATAAACTACACCTCATACACACATGTACTAAAGAATAAAAATGCCACAGCTTAAATAGATGACACAATAACGTGTTTTTTTCTTTAAAAAATTGAATAACATTTAATTCACAACCCCTAAATATATTTCTTGTCACCACATCACAACATGAAATACGGTCACTTAAAAATAGCATCTATTATTTACCCAAATTCATACAATGAAACTGAACCTACACCCCTTCAGCACAAAGCAATTATGTGCTTATGGATAAAAGTCTTGTTTTTAATAATGAGAGCAGTGTGAATTAAGATTACATTTATTCAAATATTAAATACATACATGCATTGCATGAAGTTGTTTGCTCACAGGTTTTCCCATTCTAGCGATCAAGGGCTCAATCACATTACATACGTTACATATATAAAGAATAAGACTATATATTACACTTCCTGATACCATAAACTCTTCTTCATTATCTAAATACAGGTAGTACATGGCACCTTCTCATACCCATACCCAAAACATTGCAGGACCCCCCCAAAGGCCCAATTCTCACATTTATATTGTTTCTTTTATGCTTTGAAACATTACATAACAATGGACAATTATTTTATCAACCAATAACAAAGGACTATAAAACAAATATGAATACAGTTTTTGTAGGCCATTTTACATTAAGTGCATCTTAAAATGGCATTAGTTTTGTATATGCAAAAAAAGTCTTGAAATTGTGTAAAAATAGAACTAAATTAAACTAAAGATTATGGTTTAGCTAAAATATTAAAAATGCCTACAGGATAAGAAGAGCTCTCTCTCAGCAACAAACAACAGCTCAGTAGCTTGTTCTATGACGATTTTCCACCTGAGAGCAGCCTCTTTTAGCAGAATGTTGCTTTTTACAGAGTAGAACTTTCCTGAAGTATATCAGTCTGATCCCGCCTAACAAGGTCAGTCCAGCCCCAAAATTCCAGGCAATCCTCCTCTGAACAAGGAACATTGCAACCCTAGATGGTCTCTTCAGCCTTCTTTAGGCCTCATCAGTGAGGTGCAGCCATATTCTTCTAAGCACTTTAGGCAAGGAGTCCAGGTCTGGTTTCTCCCATCACCCTTAGGGAGACTTACCTAGGGTCATATTACAAATACATTCATGGTGAGAAGCGCTCACTCAGGAATGAATAACAGCTCAGAGCGTGTTCTATGATGATTTACTACCTGGGAGCAGCCTCTTATAGAACAATTGTACTTTTCACAGAGAAGAACTTTCCTGAAGTATATGAGTCTGATCCCTCCTGATAAGGTCACTCCAGCCCCGAAATATCCAGGCAATTCTTCTCAGTCATATTAAAAATACATACAGGTTGAGAAGTGTTCTCTCAGGTCATATTACAAATACAAACAGGATGAGAAGCTAGAATATGCAACTTTCCAATTTACTTCCATTATCAAATTTGCTATCATTAGTTGAATAGTAAATCTAGGTAGTCTCATAAAAGCTCAGGAGCGTGCACGTAACTTCAGTACTCTATGGCAAAAGTGTTTGCAACAATGTATAACTGCTACAAGAATTACTTTTAGTAAAGGTATCTATAGAAGTTGTTTATATCTAGGAACCTCAAATATTGGGGCAATATTTACAGTAACTGACTATATTATGCTACCTTCCTTTCTACTTGCCCTCTTTTTATCTTTGGCCAGTCTCCTCTGTGTTCCATTTCTTTCCTTTGCACATTTACCTTTTGCTCTCTCTTCTCAACCCCTATTTATTTCTTTTTGACAACTGCCTCCGTCTCTCACTCTCATCCTTCATTCTGTATTCATTTGTTCTCTTTATTCTCTTTATTGCTCTGGGTATATTGGAATATCAATAAAGTTTACCGGAAAGCCAATTGAAAACCAAGTGATAATCTCTTACGCCTAGATTTAGAGTTTTGTCGGTAACGACCCGCGTAGCTAACGCATGCTTTTTTTTCCCTGCACCTTTTAAATACCGCTGGTATTTAGAGTTCACATAATGGCAGGGTTTTCAGTGCGTTAGGCTCCAAAAAGGGAGCGTAGAGCATAATTTAACGCCACTGCAACTCTAGATACCAGCGGTGCTTACGGACGCGGCCAGCTTCAAAAATGTGCTCGTGCACGATTCCCCCATAGAAAACAATGGGGCAGTTTGAGCTGAAAAAAAACCTAACACCTGCAAAAAAGCCGCGTTCAGCTCCTAACGCAGCCCCATTGTTTCCTATGGGGAAACACTTCCTACGTCTTCACCTAACACCCTAACATGTACCCCGAGTCTAAACACCCCTAACCTTACACTTATTAACCCCTAATCTGCCGCCCCCGCTATCGCTGACCCCTGCATATTATTTTTAACCCCTAATCTTCAGCTCCGTACACCCCCGCCACCTACATGATCCCTATGTACCCCTAATCTGCTGCCCTAACATCGCCGACCCCTATATTATATTTATTAACCCCTAATCTGCCGCACCCAACGTCGCCTCCACCTAATTACACTTATTAACCCCTAATCTGCCGACCGGACCTGAGCGCTACTATAATAAATGTATTAACCCCTAATCCGCCTCACTCCCGCCTCAATAACCCTATAATAAATAGTATTAACCCCTAATCTGCCCTCCCTAACATTGCCGACACCTAACTTCAAGTATTAACCCCTAATCTGCCGAAAGGAGCTCACCGCTACTCTAATAAATTTATTAACCCCTAAAGATAAGTCTAACTTTAACCCTAACACCCCCCTAAATTAAATATAATTTAAATCTAACTAAATAAATTAACTCTTATTAAATTAATTATTCCTATTTAAAGCTAAATACTTACCTGTAAAATAAACCCTAATATAGCTACAATATAAATTAAAATTATATTATAGCTATTTTAGGATTAATATTTATTTTACAGGCAACTTTGTATTTATTTTAACCAGGTACAATAGCTATTAAATAGTTAAGAACTATTTAATAGCTACCTAGTTAAAATAATTACAAAATTACCTGTAAAATAAATCCTAACCTAAGTTACAATTAAACCTAACACTACCCTATCAATAAATTAATTAAATACAATATCTACAAATAAATACAATTAAATAAACTAACTAAAGTACAACAAATAAAAAAGAACTAAGTTACAAAAAATAAAAAAATATTTACAAACATTAGAAAAATATTACAACAATTTTAAACTAATTACACCTACTCTAAGCCCCCTAATAAAATAACAAAGCCCCCCAAAATAAAAAAATGCCCTACCCTATTCTAAATTAAAAAAGTTCAAAGCTCTTTTACCTTACCAGCCCTGAACAGGGCCCTTTGCGGGGCATGCCCCAAAGAATTCAGCTCTTTTGCCTGTAAAAAAAAACATACAATACCCCCCCCCAACATTACAACCCACCACCCACATACCCCTAATCTAACCCAAACCCCTCTTAAATAAACCTAACACTAAGCCCCTGAAGATCTCCCTACGTTGTCTTCACCATGCCAGGTTCACTGATCGGTCCAGAAGAGGGTCCGAAGTGTTGATCCAAGCCCAAGCGGGGGGCTGAAGAGTGATCCAAGTCTGGATCCAAGCAGCGGCTGAATATGTCCATCATCGGGATGAAGTCTTCTATGAAGCAGCATCTTCAATCTTCTTTCTTCCGGAGCCATCATCTTCCAGCCGACGCGGAGCCATCCTTCTTCACCGATGGACTAACGACGAATGACGGTTCCTTTAAATGACGTCATCCAAGATGGCGTCCCTCGAATTAAGGTAGGAAAATTCTGATTGGCTGATGGAATCAGCCAATCAGATTCAAGTTCAATCGGAATTAAGGTAGGAATATTCTGATTGGCTGATCGGAACAGCCAATAGAATGCGAGCTCAATCTGATTGGCTGATTGGATCAGCCAATCGGATTAAACTTGATTCTGATTGGCTGATTCCATCAGCCAATCAGAATATTCCTACCTTAATTCCGATTGGCTGAATCCTATCAGCCAATCGGAATTCGAGGGACGCCATCTTGGATGACGTCATTTAAAGGAACCGTCATTCGTCGTTAGTCCGTCGGTGAAGAAGGATGGCTCCGCGTCGGCTGGAAGATGATGGCTCCGGAAGAAAGAAGGTTGAAGATGCTGCTTCATAGAAGACTTCATCCCGATGATGGACTTCTTCAGCCGCCGCTTGGATCCAGACTTCAGCCCGATGATGGATTTCTTCAGCCGCCGCTTGGATCCAGACTTCAGCCCGAGGATGGACGTCATTTTTCAGCCCCCCGCTTGGGCTTGGATCAACACTTCGGACCCTCTTCTGGACCGATCGGTGAACCTGGCATGGTGAAGACAAGGTAGGGAGATCTTCAGGGGCTTAGTGTTAGGTTTATTTAAGGGGGGTTTGGTTTAGATTAGGGGTATGTGGGTGGTGGGTTGTAATGTTGGGGGGGTATTGTATGTTTTTTTTACAGGCAAAAGAGCTGAATTCTTTGGGGCATGCCCCGCAAAGGGCCCTGTTCAGGGCTGGTAAGGTAAAAGAGCTTTGAACTTTTTTAATTTAGAATAGGGTAGGGCATTTTTTTATTTTGGGGGGCTTTGTTATTTTATTAGGGGGCTTAGAGTAGGTGTAATTAGTTTAAAATTGTTGTAATATTTTTCTAATGTTTGTAAATATTTTTTTATTTTTTGTAACTTAGTTCTTTTTTATTTTTTTGTACTTTAGTTAGTTTATTTAATTTATTTGTAGATATTGTATTTACTTAATTTATTGATAGTGTAGTGTTAGGTTTAATTGTAGATAATTGTAGGTATTTTATTTAATTAATTTATTGATAGGGTAGTGTTAGGTTTAATTGTAACTTAGGTTAGGATTTATTTTACAGGTAATTTTGTAATTATTTTAACTAGGTAGCTATTAAATAGTTCTTAACTATTTAATAGCTATTGTACCTGGTTAAAATAAATACAAAGTTGCCTGTAAAATAAATATTAATCCTAAAATAGCTATAATATAATTATAATGTATATTGTAGCTATATTAGGGTTTATTTTACAGGTAAGTATTTAGCTTTAAATAGGAATAATTAATTTAATAAGAGTTAATTTATTTCGTTAGATTTAAATTATATTTAATTTAGGGGGGTGTTAGGGTTAAAGTTAGACTTAGCTTTAGGGGTTAATAAATTTATTAGAGTAGCGGTGAGCTCCTGTGGGCAGATTAGGGGTTAATACTTGAAGTTAGGTGTCTGCGATGTTAGGGAGGGCAGATTAGGGGTTAATACTATTTATTATAGGGTTATTGAGGCGGGAGTGAGGCGGATTAGGGGTTAATACATTTATTATAGTAGCGCTCAGGTCTGGTCAGCAGATTAGGGGTTAATAAGTGTAGTTAGGTGGAGGCGATGTTGAGGGGGGCAGATTAGGGGTTAATAAATATAATATAGGGGTCGGCGGTGTTAGAGGCAGCAGATTAGGGGTACATAAGGATAACGTAGGTGGCGGCGCTTTGCGGTCGGCAGATTAGGGGTTAATTTTTGTAGGTAGCTGGCGGCGACGTTGTGGGGGGCAGGTTAGGGGTTAATAAATATAATATAGGGGTCGGCGGTGTTAGGGGCAGCAGATTAGGGGTACATAAGTATAACGTAGGTGGCGGTCGGCAGATTAGGGGTTAAAAAAATGTAATCGAGTGGCGGCGATGTGGGGGGACCTCGGTTTAGGGGTACATAGGTAGTTTATGGGTGTTTGTGTACTTTAGAGCACAGTAGTTAAGAGCTTTATAAACCGGCGTTAGCCCAGAAAGCTCTTAACTACTGACTTTTTTCTGCGGCAGTTTTGTCGTTAGATTTCTAACGCTCACTTCAGCCACGACTCTAAATACCGTTGTTAGAAAGATCCCATTGAAAAGATAGGATACGCAATTGACGTAAGGGGATCTGCGGTGTGGAAAAGTCGCGGCTGCAAAGTGAGCGTTAGACCCTTTAATGACTGACTCTAAATACCGGCGGTAGCCCAAAACCAGCGTTAGGAGCCTCTAACGCTGGTTTTGCCGGCTACCGCCCAACTCTATATCTAGGCCATAGTCTAATGTGTTGTAATGATTTTGTATTCACAAACCTCTTGAAATTCTGGGCAAAACACTTTGTGCTGTTTGTAATAGACCACAAAATAAGTTGTCTCTCATCTATGAAATCAGAATTTGTGCAGTTTTAAAACATGATTTTTTTTTATAGTTTTCTATTTTATTCCTACAATTTTATTGGATAAAGTACAAAATTATGCAAAGTGACAAATTGCATTTTTAATTACTAGTTTATATTGGAAAACCTACATACTGGTATTTTGGGAAGATAAACTAAAGATAAATATGCCCCAATAAAGACACTAAACCCAATTATTTTTCTTTTGTGATTCAGATAGAGCATGCAATTTTAGGCAACTTTCTAATTTACTCCTATTATCAATTTTTCTTCATTCTCTTGCTATCTTTATTTGAAAAAGAAGTCATCTAAGCTAAGGAGCCAGACAATTTTTGGTTTAAGGCTCTGGACAGCACCTTTTTTTGGTTGGGTGAATTTATCCACCGATCAGCAAGAACAACCCAGGTTGTTCACCAAAAATGGCCCGGCATCTAAACTTACATTCTTGCTTTTCAAATAAAGATACCAAGAGAATAAGGAAAATTTGATAATAGGAGTAAATTAGAAAGTTGCTTAAAATTGCATGCTCTATCTGAATCACAAATTTTTTTTTTTGTTCAGTGTCCCTTTAAGAACCAAGGATTTTCCCAATTTCTGTTTTTAAATGACACAGGCAATTTTGGCATTTTTGCTCACTGTTGGTTTTCACCTTAGTTATACTATATACTATAGCATATGTTCATTACGGGAGCAAACCCTATGAACGAAAACATCTGTTCATTTATTCTTTTGGTTTCTCTATCTTTATCTGTTAAAGAAATAGCTCTTTATAGGGACAGTCTACTCCAGAATTTTTCTTTTTTTAAAAAGATAGATAATCCCTATATCACCCATTACCCAGTTTTGCATAACCAACATGGTTATATTAATATACGCCTAGATTACGAGTTTGGCATTAACAGGGGTGTGGTGCAAACGACCAGTTTATGCTCACCGCTCACTTACAGACAGCGCTGGTATTATGGGTTTTTACAAACCCGGCGTTAGTCGGGTTTGTAAAAACCCATAATACCAGCTCCAATCTCACCTCAATACCAGCGCTGCTTACGTTAGCTGTGAGCTGGTAAAACGTGCTTGTGCACGATTTGCCCATAGGAATCAATGGGGGAGAGCCGGCTGAAAAATAACCTAACACCTGCCAAAAATGCAGCGTAAAGCTCCTAACACAGCCCTATTGATTCCTATGGGGAAATAAAAATTATGTCTACACCTAACCTAACACCCTAACATGAACCCCGAGTCTAAACACCCCTAATCTTACACTTATAAACCCCTAATCTGCCGCCACTGACATCGCTGACACCTGCATTATATTATTAACCCCTAATCTGCCGCTCCGGACACTGCCGCCACCTACATTATACTTATGAACCCCTAATCTGCCGCCCCCAACATCGCCGACACCTACATTATATTTATTAACCCCTACTCTGCCGCCCCCAATGTCGCCGCAACCTACCTACATTTATTAACCCCTAATCTGCTGCCCCAATGTCGCCGCCGCTATAATAAAGTTATTAACCCCTAAACCTAAGTCTAACCCTAACACCCCCTAACTTAAATATAATTAAAATAAATCTAAATAAAATTACTACAATTAACTAACGCCTAGATTTAGAGTTTTGGGGCCAAAGGGGTGCGTTAGCTACGCGTCTTTTTTTTTCTAGCGCTGCTTCTAAACAACGCTGGTATTGAGAGTTCTCTGAGGGGCTGCGTTAGGCTCCAAAAAGGGAGCATTGAGCCGAATTTATTGCCACTTCAACCCTCAATACCAGCATTGCTTACGGTAGCGGCTAGCTGGAAAAACGTGCTTGTGCACGATTCCCCCATAGGAAACAATGGGGCAGTTTGGGCTGGAAAAAAACCTAACACCTGCAAAAAAGCAGCGTTCAGCTCCTAACGCAGCCCCATTGTTTCCTATGGGGAAACAGTTTCTAAGTCTGCACCTAACACCCTAACATGAACCCCGAGTCTAAACACCCCTAACCTTACACTTATTAACCCCTTATCTGCCGCCCCCGCTATCGCTGACACCTGCATTACACAATTAACCCCTAATCTGCCGCTCCGTACACCGCTGCAACCTACATTATCCCTATGTATCCCTAATCTGCTGTCCCTAACATCGCCGACCCCTATATTATATTTGTTAACCCCTAATCTGCCCCCCAATGTCGCCGCTACCTTACCTACACTTATTAACGCCTAATCTGCCGACCGGACCTCGCCGCCACTATAATAAATGTATTAACCCCTAAACCGCCGCACTCCCGCCTCGCAAACCCTATAATAAATAGTATTAACCCCTAATCTGCCCTCCCTAACATCTCCGCGAATCATCCATAGAAAATAATAACATGGTAATAAGACAGACATTATCTGTACACAAACACAGCCAAAAAAGGTTACATCTCTAGATATAAGCTCTGTATGTCGCTATTGGAATATAGAAGCTATGACTATGAGGTATAGGGCTATGTCCTGTATACCAACTGCCTGTATGAGAATGAGGAAAAGAAAATCTAAAGCATGAAATAAATAAATGGAAGTGACATTCTAGAACATACTTAACTAGTGTGTATGGAAGAAATTTGTACACAATATAATGGAACCTCAGTTTCATTTTATGTAGATAGGAAAATTGGTCCCCACATTGCCATAGAGAACATTCAAGGAGTTATCTAGTCTGGTAAGATTGAGGCAAGGGGAGTTAGCTTTTTTGCTTTGATCACTCTTGGATCAAAGTGTATGAGGGAGGGAGAAGGAGAGTTTAGCGGGCAAGAGCCGCTCTGAATAAAATGGAGGAGGGTATGGGGAGCGGCGCCATCTAGGATGCCAGAGTGGTATGGTGGAGGGGATGAGTAAAGGTCATATTATATGAGTAAAGAGGTGGATTCCGGGGGGGGATGTCTTTCTACTTATCTGCCAGAATGGAGGGGCAGGGTCGAATCAAGGCATCACTTTTGGGCTTCATAGTAGCTAAGAATATACGGCAGACAAGCACCACTTAGGATATGAGATACATGATAAAGCAAGCTGTGTGTGTAGGGGGGAAACAAAGCCAACAGCAGTGTAGGAGGCTCATTGCTCATTATAGATAATTCAGCATCTTGGACATTGATATAACACATATTATGGGGTCAACAGATATAGAGAGGTAGCGTATACATGTCTGTGTCACATATGTATAGGGTAAGGCGGTAAGCAATAAAGGAGGTACCGATATCATATGGATGAAGTTGGAAGACGCTATGTGAGCAATATCGCCTATATAGGATATGAACTGGGGTATGTTAGACTAAACAGATATTTGGAGATTAATAAATGTTCCTATTGAGGGTGTTCAAGCTAATGGGATCTATGTTAGTGACACATGCTGAACCTTAAGACTAAAGCCATAAAACATATACACTTAAATGACTGCTATAGACACATGAGAATACGATATTAATTCCTAAATTGAAGGATAATAGGTCCACTCTTGCCGTCCCGGCCGCAGACAGCCGAGATGAACCCTTCACCGTAGCGTGGGATACAGTATAAGTATTATATGGCTTATAGGGTAGAAAATCTAATATCTAGTTAGAGAAAAAAAATATTATTCCTCTTATCATAATAGACCCATGCAATGCGTAATTAACAAACATATAAATTATAGCATACATCAGATTATTACCAGTGGGCGCAGTTAAAATTGTATGCATAGTAACTATAGAAAGTGAGGGCTATACCTATTACATAGGTATTATGTTCATACAGTCTCACACCCAGTTTCAAGTTATACACCAACTGTAAAATGCATTAAAACCATAAATAGAAATTCATAGTCTAACCCATCCACATGTATTACCTCAAGGAGAAATAAATGCATCATTAGAGCATACTGAAGGGCAATATCCCTCTGCACAATTAATTAGGTACAACATCCATAGTAAGCCAAATAGAATATATCCAACCAACAGAGCTAATACATTGGATTCCTATAAATATAAAGTCGTTTGTATACTAACATTTTCTCAGGGTGAATTGGTGCTTATGAAGTTAGTAACAAGGGTAGACATAAGTGTGAGAAGGACCAACTCTATAACTGGAAACAACATGGGTATAAATAATGTAGATGTCTTTGATTTTAGAAATTGCACGCCCTGTTGTATTTGGGTCTCCCCAGCCTGCAGACCTAGTATACAGGAAGGAATATTATATTATAGGAGCAGTTTCTAACATCTGCTTAGAGAGAAATAAACATTCTAAAGGAGTATTGCCCCTTGCGATTAAACATTAGAGGTATAAGGCATAGAGTATATATATATATATATACCTATATATAATCAGATAAATATAGAAATATGTATTTATGAATAAATAGAACATATCCTGCAATGTGCAGAACATTGGAATGTAAAATATTCATATTTTCATGTCGGGTTAGTGCACATGAGTTTGGCTTTGCACGTTAGTTGGGTGTTAGTTTTTTTTTTCAGAACGGTTAAACAAGGATGATAACCAGTTGAAAGTGTATAAAGTACTTATCCACTAAACATCCAAACTTTCCAATAAAAACCTCAAAATTGGATAAACATAGATATCACAAAAACACAATTAGTTTGGATGCGCCTAAACCTTTACCAAAAGTGATAATAGAGTAAAAAAAATGGATAGCACAGTGCTCCTATAGAATATAGCTCTCACACAAACCATAAGATAAGACAATCTTTACTAGTATAAAAATACAGTAAAGATTTACTTTTTATACTAGTAAAGATTGTCTTATCTTATGATTTGTGTGAGTTATATTATATAAGAGTTATATTCTATAGGAACACTGTTCTATCCATTTTTTAGACTCTATTATCACTTGTGGTAATAGTATAGGCGCATCCAAACTAATTGTGTTTTTGTTTGGTTTTTTTCCTACTTTTTTTTCTCCATTGAAGTCTATGGGGGAATAGGTTATCGAGTGTGCGATATTGTAAGTTTGGATGTTTGTGCGAGTAGGGTTAGCCCAAGCGAGATCACTTTTTACTTTCAACTCATAATACCAGTGCAACGTGACGCGCACAAAAAGTTTACTTGGGGCGCGATACGATATATGGCATAGTTTTTGGCGCAAGCGAGGGAACCTGCGCCGGCCGTAATTTCACCTCGCACATCGGGGTATCCAATATACGGCGCCGTAAGATGCTAAAGTGGCGTAAGTAGGACAAACTGGTGTAAATACACATTTAAGTCGTCGCAAGTACTTACGCCAGTATTTTGTCCACGTAAAGTCTCAATAAAGTGTAGTTTTATGCAAATTAGGCTAACCCTCGTAAAAATTACCGGCGACTCCATCTAAAACTGCGCAACGTAATTACGCTATTCAAAATTCATATATAAACCCATGCGCAGCCGTCGTTTTCTTCAGTGTGTTTGGATGGTTCGTTGAGCTACAGTGAGTTTAGGATTAGTAATAGTAGTGAGAGAGGCGCAGCATAATAGTTAGTTAAGTCGGATTTTTGTTTGGGTAAGCTTGTACATTTACTTACACTTATTTTTACATATTGCACACATATTGCATACATACATATACAAAATACACAACACTTTTTTTTTCTAACACCTCACACATTTTATTTCAATTTTACAGTGTGATAGGCTGAGTGTTTGGTTGTGATTGTGTGTGAATGAACTGGGAGTGAGTGTGAGTGTGTGAGTGTGTGTAGTGTGAGGATGGCAGGGAGAGGTAGGGCGGAGGGGAGCGGAGTTGCAGGGAGAGGAGTATTGTAGTGGACAGGAGGAGCAGCGGGGTCCCCGTCAGGGAGTAAGTGGAGTGGGGAGAGGGAGAGTTAGAAGGGATGATGGGAGGGGAGATGCCCAGAGACCAGGCACACTTAGAAGAGGGACAGAGGGTGCACATGGGGACAGAAGGGGGGAGGAGGGAGAGGATAGGGAGGAACCCACACCAGGGACATCCCAGGGAGGAAGCCAGGTGGCCACAGAGGAGGAGCGCATGAGACGCCCAAACTTCTCATTCGATGAGAATGTTGCGCTAGTCCAGGCCATCATGGACAACCACAGTGCTCTCTTTGGCCAGGAGAAGGGCAAAGGCGTTGCCCGAAGGTGTAAGGCAGCATGGTTGGCGGTAGAGGATGCGTGGCCCCGCAGAGAAGGAATGTCGAGGGACTTAAAAAAAAGGAAAGATTGTAAGAGGCGGGTGAAAGAGAAGATGGGGCAGGATGCTATGCACCAGAGGGGAACAGGTGGTGATCCACCCCTAGAAACCGAATACAACACCTGGCAGGAGATGATACGCAGCTCCCTGAGTATCACAGCAGTCCGTGGACTTCCAGGGGCTCATGACTCAGGGGCTGCAACCACAGCACCTTATGCTGGTGAGTAACATCCCACACACCAGTATTATATGTATTTGAGATATAACATCCTTTAATGTCACACATTCATGTACACAATGAGGAGCATGGTATTTGGCCTACTAACAAAAACATCTACAATTATATTTCACATTAATGCTACTTAACACAATGCAATTCATGATATGAGGTGGAATACTGCAATACTAACATGTCTCAGAGTAACACAGGCCACAAGCCACATGTAGAGTTTTCAGTAAATGGACACTATAGCCATCACAATACTTTTAGCTCCGAAAGCAGGTTATGTGCCTACATCAGGCTAAAGTAAATTGTGTCACTTAAAGAACACATTTTCTCCATCACTGACATGTACAAATAACTATTGTATGAAACACATACCTGTATACTGTGCAGATTAAAATCCCTCATATCACAAATCACATTGTGCACATGCATGTTATAAAGTTTGACATGAGAATGAGTATTGTCCCTAGCATGTATCAATGTACATTGTATGCCCACATGGACATATATATGACTGTACTAATCCCTATCATCATTTGACTCCTCCACAGAACCTCCTGTCACCAGGCTGCAAACAGGCATGCCGCCACCTCCACCACC
This sequence comes from Bombina bombina, assembly GCF_027579735.1. Taxonomy (NCBI): domain Eukaryota; kingdom Metazoa; phylum Chordata; class Amphibia; order Anura; family Bombinatoridae; genus Bombina; species Bombina bombina. The sequence continues at coordinate 638,150,845 of NC_069502.1, forward strand.
ACCACCAGTCACAGACAGGCAGCCACCTCCAGTCACAGCCATGCAGCCACCTCCACCATCAGTCTTCAGGCAGCAACATGGACAGTATGCTCCCAGGCATGAGCAGGGTTGGATTGCCTCCGTTGAGGACCCAGAAGTGATGCTACCACCATTGGCATACTACCCCTGGCAAGATACCTGGCCTGAGGAATATCCTTTTGGTTTTGAGGGGGAGCCAAGTCAGCCACGAAGGGTCCATGTCTTTACCCCCCCCCCCCAACACAATATCAGGCCAGTCATGGCTTTTACACACAGGGGATGTCGCAAGAAATGCAAACTGGACAGGCTGAGTGGTCACACACTAGTCCTCAATGAGACTATCAATCCAGCCTGAGAGCTCCACCATCCTCTTCCCTTGGGAGAGCTCCACCATCCTCTTCCCTTGGGAGAGCTCCACCATCCACTTCCCTCGGGAGAGCTCCACCATCCTCAGATGAGCATATAGCTGAAGTTGTCACTGAAGCACCAGCAGCTGAAGTTGTCCATGAAGCACCAGCAGCTGAAGTTGTCCCTGATGCACCAGCAGCTGAAGTTGGCCATGATGCACCAGCAGCTGAAGTTGGCCATGATGCACCAGCAGATAGAGCTGAACCTGCACCTAGAACCACTGCTGCTCAAGAGCCTGTAGATCCATTGTATTCTCCCCTGGGCGAAAGAATACATAACAAGCTGCGAGAGCAGACAAAAAGGCCAACACAGGTTTCACAGGAGCCAACAGAGGTTACTCCAGTGTACCATAGAGCTGCAGAGGGACATGGAAGCATCATTATAATATATATAATATCATATATCATATAAACATACATTTTCATTCTTATTAATGATAGTCAATAAATCATAGTGACCTAAACATGAATTAAACAAATGTGAAATTTACAGTAATTAGGGTGGTTAAGGGAAAGGGGGGGGGGTGGGATGTAGTAGTTCCACTTACATGCAGTGGAAATCCGCAGTATGTAATTCTGCAAGACATGATATATACACATGCAATGGTTGGTGAGGTACAGTCAAACATCATAATACATGTGAATGTTACGGTTTACTGTACTTATGAACAAGTAACTTACAGGTGAAGTATTCGCGGATCACAAAGTCCCTCACTTCATTCTCCCTCAGTGTCCCCCTGTCCACATCCTCAGGTACAGGAACCAGCTGATGTTCTTCTGGTTCCATGTCCCCCAATATACGTATGTCCACAACAATGTTGTGTAGAATACAACATGCATTGACAATGGAACACACTTTGTTGGGGTTATACTGTAAAGCTCCACCTGTCAAATCCAGACACCTGAATCTGGTTTTGAGTAGGCTAAAGCTCCTTTCAATGACATTTCGGGTCTGTATGTGTGCCTCCTGGTACCTGAGTTGAGGCTCTGTAAGGGAGTGCACCATGGGGGTTAACAGCCATGGTCTGCAGCTGTACCCTGTGTCACCTGTCATGTAACATATGTATTCTGATTACTACAGGTTCATCATGTGCTTAAAGGGACATAACATGGATTTCATTTTAAAGACATTTTTAACAAAAACATTAAATTGGTGCATTGTAAGCTATCTACTTTTATACAAATCCAAAAAAAGTTAAAGGGACACTGAACCCAATTTTTCTCTTTTGTGATTCAGATAGAGCATGTAGTTTTAAACAATTTTCAAATTTACTTCTATAATCTAATTTGCTCAATTCTTTATATATCCTTTGTTGAAGAAATAGCAATGCACATGTGTGAGCCAATCACACAAGGCCTCTAGGTGCAGCAACCAATCAGAAGCTACTGAGCATATCTAGATATGTTTATCAGCAAGTGATATCAAGAGAATGAAGCAAATTAGATAATAGAAGTAAATTTGAAAGTTGTTTAAAATGACATGCTCTTTCTAAATCACAAAAGAAAAAAATGGCTTTCATGTCCCTTTAACCTAGGAGGTTCATATTCTAATTTCTTAGACCTTGAAGGCCACCTCTTTTCAGAATGCATTTTAACAGTTTTTCACCACTAGAGGGTGTTAGTTCACGTAATTCATATAGATAACAACGCTCGTGCACATGAAGTTATCTGGGAGCAGGCACTGATTGGCTAAACTGCAAGTCTGTCAAAAGAACTGAAATAAAGGGGCAGTTTGCAGAGACTTAGATACAAGATAATCACAGAGGTTAAAAGTATATTATTCTAACTGTGTTGGTTATGCAAAACTGGGGAATGGGTAATAAAGGGATTATCTATCTTTTAAAACAATAACAATTCTTGTGTAGGCTGTCCCTTTAAGAAAAGGTCCTTTAAGTGAAAAACAATTTATAGTAAACACACATTTCTTCTTTCATGAGTTAAAAATAAGCTGCAATTTTATTCAACTTTATAATTTACTTCTATTATGTAATTTGCTCCATATTCTTGATATAATTTGCTGACAATCATATTAGATATGCTCATTAGCTGCTGATTGGTGGCTGCACATAGATACCTCATATGATTGGCTCATCTATGTGCATTGCTATTTCTTAAACAAAGGATATCTAAAGAATAAATCAAATGAGATAATAGAAGTAAATTGTAATGTTGTTTAACATTGTATTCTCTATCTGAAACATGAGATAATTATTTTGTGTTTAGTGTCCCTTTAGTAGAAATATACAGACATAATGAAGGTACTCACCAAGCAGCCATCCTCCCGAGAGTGTGCCAGATTCGAAAAGCTGGAATAAGGAGGTCTGGCGCAGGATGTAGGAATTATGTGCACTACCTGGAAAGCCTGCATACACATGTGTGAATTTCAGAGTGGCATCGCAGACCATCTGGCAATTCAAGGAGTAAAACCCCTTCCTGTTAATATAGAGGATTGGCTCCTCATGTGGGGCCACAATACGCACATGTGTGCAATCAATTGCCCCCATGACATTGGGAATACCCCCCAGTCAATAGAAGCCTTGTTTAAGACGGTTCCATTCCTGGGGGGTACGGGGGAAATTAATGTATTGCTGTGTCTGGTTATCTAGAGCAGTCAAAACCTCCCCTAGAATCCTGGAGAAGGTGGACTGCACTAGGCCAGACACAAGGCCCTCTGTTGACTGGAATGAGCCGGATGCCAGGAAGTGTACAACACACAACAACTTCTGCATACCAGTCAGAGCTCGGTTCCTATTCGCTTGAGGGTCAATATCATCCTTCAAGACCTCATATAGGTCAATGAGGCTTGCAGAAGTCAAGCAATATTTTTCCCTGACCTCCACTTCAGTCATCCCAAATCCAAACAGGGTGACCCTAACCCTGTGTATCCTTGGTGCCCTTGCTCTTCCCCTCTGCTGACATCTTATAGGCCCTGCTGGCCTATGACCAGCTGCAGCAACAACAACAGCAGGGGCAGCACCAGGAACAGGGACAGCAGCAGGAGGAGCAGGGACAGCAGCAGTAGCAGGAGCAGGGACGGCTACAGCACCATGACCAAGGACCTCAGCAGGAATATCCTCCACAACAGGGGCTTGTAGGGCTTCCAGCACCCCTTGTGCCCCACGATGCTGTCTGTGTATTCGTTGCAAAAAATGCAGGGGAAACATGGTGGCTAATGAGGGTGTGCATTGGCAGGTGTTTTAAGGCTGCAGGTGAGAGGTTGTGCTGTTTGTGATTGGTTTGACATACTTGCAGGGGCAGGAATTAAGAATGCTTAGAAGAGGTTTAACTGTTTGAGGTTTGCTACTGATATGTATGTTGTTGAGCATGCATTTGTTGGGCCTTCAGAGAGTTACGTTGGTTTTTTAGTCAGTGCAAGGGTTCCTGTGCCTACAATTTGTGGCGAGATGAGAATGGAGTAGATTTTCTGAAATCTGCGCGCATAAGTCCTTACGCTGAATATTGGATACCAAAATGCGCGTGTTTTGTATGTCAGTCTATGGGTAAAAATAATATGGGCGAAGGCAGAAATATACGCGTGTAAGTTGTATGCTACGTTGTATATGTGATACCAAACCAGCGCAAAATTGCGGGCGACGCTGCATATCGGATTGGGTCCTTGTAATGCAATTAGCGCTTTAGTCAAAGCACTAAATAGCGCTCCACTTGTAATCTAGCCCTAACTGTATTTTCTAAAAGTGTTTTATCTCCTGATCAAAACAGCATATGATTTCGGTAGATATGTTGCTCAAATAAAAAAATATGATATTGATATTTAAATGCAATAAATGCAACTTATAAAACAGGTGTGAAATGGCCTAGCAGGAAAGGGTTAAATATACATAAACTTTTTACAATAAAGATATTTTCTAGTCTGCTTTGGGAAATTACCTCTGGCCATATGGACACGCATTATTCAGCTATACATATCGTTAACACAATAAATGTAAGTATCAGCAGATTTCAGGGACACATTTCAAACAGATTTACATGGGCTGGCACCATTTCCACTGTTAAATAATATACTTTTCATGTCACAAATTAATCATATCTCATGAGGCACTACATTTTCTGTAACATTTAAATCTACCATCTGGGTATAATAATGCCAGCTTAACAGGAACCAGATACCAAGGTGGCACATTTTTTTCTGCTACAATTTTATATAATTTAAACAATGTGAGGATGCTTTTCTATGTATGCAGGCATCTTGCCTCTGAAATTCTAAGATTTTGGCCTATATTATTTTTTCCCACCTCACAATTACTTTGATTTTGTGCCATGTAGCTATCTGTCTGTCTGTCTGCATGTCTGTCTATCTGTCTGTCTATCTATCATCTATCTATCTATCTATCTATCTATCTATCTATCTATCTATCTATCTATCTATCTATCTATCTATCATCTATCTATCATCTATCTTTCTATCATCTAGCTACCTGTCTGTCTATCTATCTATCTATCTATCTATCTATCTATCTATCTATCTATCTATATATTCTAGCACTCTGTGAAGGAAAAGGTGCATATTAACAGATCAGTGATGAACTTTTTGACATCTGTTCTTTCATAACTTAATTTTATCATCATATTTGCTTTGCTCTCTTGGGGGTCGATCCGATATAAAGCGTCGCCCGCAAAAGCCGGCGACGCCAATATTTGCGCGGATTTGGTATCACATATACGGCGTAACCTAGAAGTTACGCGCGTATATTTCTGCCGTCGCCCGCAGTTTTTTGGGCCATAGGCAGGTATACCAAACCCGCGCAGTTTGGTATCCAATATGCAGCGTAAGGACTTACGTGGCGAAAATGGAGAAAACTTACTCCATTTTCACCTCGCCACAAAAAGCAGCCGTAAGAAGCCTTACGCTGACTATTGGAGCCCCGTAACTCCCTAAACTAACTAGAAAATAAACCTAACACCTAACGCATGCGCAATGTCTATCTCCCTGTCAACCGCGATCTGCTAAAATAAACCTAACACCTAACGCATGCGCAATGTCTATCTACCTGTCAACCGCGATCCCCCCCCCCGAAATCCCTAATAAAGTTATTACCCCCTAAACCGCCGCTTCCGGACCCCGCCGCCATCTACATAAACTAACCCCCTACTGTGAGCCTCTTAAACCGCCGCCATCTACCTTATCTATCCCCTAATCTGACCCCTTACACCGCCGCCACCTATATAAAAATGATTAACCCCTAATGTAAGCCCCTTACACCGCCGCCATCTCTATTAAAATGATTAACCCCTAATTTAATCTACCTACCCCGCCGCCAGCTATATTATCTATATTAACCCTAAGTATATTATAGTTAATATAGGTATTACATTATATATATTAACTATATTAACCCTAATTATATTAGGGTTAATATAGTTAATATAGTTACTATAGTATTTATATTAACTATATTAACTCTATCTAACCCTAACTAAATTTATATTAAATTAATCTAATTCATTTATAAACTAAAATGTTCCTATTTAAATCTAAATACTTACCTATAAAATAAACCCTAAGATAGCTACAATATAATTAATAATTACATTGTAGCTATGTTAGGGTTAATATTTATTTTACAGGTAAATTGTTAATTATTTTAACTAGGTATAATAGATATTAAATAGTTATTAACTATTTAATATCTACCTAGTTAAAATAATTACCCAATTACCTGTAAAATAAATCCTAACCTAAGTTACAAATACACCTACACTATCAATAAATTTAATAAACTACTAACATCTATCTAAAAATACAATTAAATTAACTAAACTAAATTACAAAAACAAACAAACACTAAATTACAAAAAATAAAAAAAAGATTACAAGATATTTAAGCTAATTACACCTATTCTAAGCCCCCTAATAAAATAATAAACCCCCAAAATAAAAAAAATTCCCTGCCCTATTCTAAATTCAACAAATTTCAAAGCTCTTTACCTTACCAGCCCTTAAAAGGGCCTTTTGTGGGGCATGCCCCAAAGAATTCAGCATCCAAGATGGCGTCCGCCGAATTCCGATTGGCTGATAGGATTCTATCAGCCAATCGGAATTAAGTTAAAAAATTCTGATTGGCTGATTGAATCAGCCAATCAGATTCAAGTTCAATCCGATTGGCTGATCCAATCAGCCAATCAGATTGAGCTCGCATTCTATTGGCTGATCGGAACAGCCAATAGAATGCGAGCTCAATCTGATTGGCTGATTGGATCAGCCAATCGGATTGAACTTGAATCTGATTGGCTGATTCAATCAGCCAATCAGATTTTTTTAACTTAATTCCGATTGGCTGATAGAATCCTATCAGCCAATCGGAATTCGGCAGACGCCATCTTGGATGACGTCATTTAAAGGTACATCATTCCAAGTTCAGCAGTCGGCCGGGATGGATGCTCCGCGGCGGCGGAGCGAAGAAAGAAGATTGAAGATGCCGCCGGAAGAATGAAGACTTTGCTGCCGCTTGGAGGAAGACGTCCCCGGAGGAAGAATTCTTCTTTGCCGCTTGGAGGAAGACATCGCCGGAGGAAGAATTCTTCTTTGCCGCTTGGAGGAAGACATCGCCCGGATCGGATCAGGAGTTCGGCCCGGTGTCGTGAAGACAAGGTAGGGAGATCTTCAGGGGGGTAGTGTTAGGCTTTTTTAAGGGGGGTTTGGGTGGGTTTAGAATAGGGGTATGTGGGTGGTGGGTTGTAATGGGGGGGGGGGGTATTGTATTTCTTGTATGCAAAAGAGCTGAATTCTTTGGGGCATGCCCCACAAAAGGCCCTTTTAAGGGCTGGTAAGGTAAAGAGCTTTGAAATTTGTTGAATTTAGAATAGGGCAGGGAATTTTTTTTATTTTGGGGGTTTATTATTTTATTAGGGGGCTTAGAATAGGTGTAATTAGCTTAAATATCTTGTAATCTTTTTTTTATTTTTTGTAATTTAGTGTTTGTTTTTTTTTGTAATTTAGTTTAGTTAATTTAATTGTATTTTTAGATAGATGTTAGTAGTTTATTAAATTTATTGATAGTGTAGGTGTATTTGTAACTTAGGTTAGGATTTATTTTACAGGTAATTGGGTAATTATTTTAACTAGGTAGATATTAAATAGTTAATAACTATTTAATATCTATTATACCTAGTTAAAATAATTAACAATTTACCTGTAAAATAAATATTAACCCTAACATAGCTACAATGTAATTATTAATTATATTGTAGCTATCTTAGGGTTTATTTTATAGGTAAGTATTTAGATTTAAATAGGAACATTTTAGTTTATAAATGAATTAGATTAATTTAATATAAATTTAGTTAGGGTTAGATAGAGTTAATATAGTTAATATAAATACTATAGTAACTATATTAACTATATTAACCCTAATATAATTAGGGTTATTATAGTTAATATATATAATGTAATAACTATATTAACTATAATATACTTAGGGTTAATATAGATAATATAGCTGGCGGCGGGGTAGGTAGATTAAATTAGGGGTTAATCATTTTAATAGAGATGGCGGCGGTGTAAGGGGCTTACATTAGGGGTTAATAATTTTAATATAGATGGCGGCGGTGTTAGGGGCTCACTTTAGGGGGTTATAGATATAATATAGCTGGCGGCGGGGTACGGGAGCGGCGGTTTAGGGGTTAATAACTTTATTAGGTTGCGGCGGGGTACGGGAGCGGCGGTTTAGGGGTTAATAGCATTTTTATTGTTAGGCTAGTGAGGGGGGATAGCGGATAGAGGGTTAGACAGTGTCGGGCTATGTTAGGGAGGCGTGTTAGACAGTGCGGGCTATGTTAGGGAGGCGTGTTAGACAGTGCGGGTGTTTTAGACTTTAGTCAGGTTTTATAGGCGCCGGCAGATTCTAACGTGGCGTAAGTCACTGGCGACGCCAGAAATTTGTACTTACGCAGATTTCTGGACATCGCTGGTTTGTCAGACTTACGGCACGTTAGCATCTGACGGCGACCTATATGGGATAGCTCGAGTTGCGAGCTGAAACTGCGGGCGACGCCGGTTCCCTCGCTTGCGCCGCAAACTGCGATCGATATCGGATCGCGCCCTTGGGGGTCGATCCGATATAAAGCGTCGCCCGCAAAAGCCGGCGACGCCAATATTTGCGCGGATTTGGTATCACATATACGGCGTAACCTAGAAGTTACGCGCGTATATTTCTGCCGTCGCCCGCAGTTTTTTGGGCCATAGGCAGGTATACCAAACCCGCGCAGTTTGGTATCCAATATGCAGCGTAAGGACTTACGTGGCGAAAATGGAGAAAACTTACTCCATTTTCACCTCGCCACAAAAAGCAGCCGTAAGAAGCCTTACGCTGACTATTGGAGCCCCGTAACTCCCTAAACTAACTAGAAAATAAACCTAACACCTAACGCATGCGCAATGTCTATCTCCCTGTCAACCGCGATCTGCTAAAATAAACCTAACACCTAACGCATGCGCAATGTCTATCTACCTGTCAACCGCGATCCCCCCCCCCCCCGAAATCCCTAATAAAGTTATTACCCCCTAAACCGCCGCTCCCGGACCCCGCCGCCATCTACATAAACTAACCCCCTACTGTGAGCCTCTAAAACCGCCGCCATCTACCTTATCTATCCCCTAATCTGACCCCTTACACCGCCGCCACCTATATAAAAATGATTAACCCCTAATGTAAGCCCCTTACACCGCCGCCATCTCTATTAAAATGATTAACCCCTAATTTAATCTACCTACCCCGCCGCCAGCTATATTATCTATATTAACCCTAAGTATATTATAGTTAATATAGGTATTACATTATATATATTAACTATATTAACCCTAATTATATTAGGGTTAATATAGTTAATATAGTTACTATAGTATTTATATTAACTATATTAACTCTATCTAACCCTAACTAAATTTATATTAAATTAATCTAATTCATTTATAAACTAAAATGTTCCTATTTAAATCTAAATACTTACCTATAAAATAAACCCTAAGATAGCTACAATATAATTAATAATTACATTGTAGCTATGTTAGGGTTAATATTTATTTTACAGGTAAATTGTTAATTATTTTAACTAGGTATAATAGATATTAAATAGTTATTAACTATTTAATATCTACCTAGTTAAAATAATTACCCAATTACCTGTAAAATAAATCCTAACCTAAGTTACAAATACACCTACACTATCAATAAATTTAATAAACTACTAACATCTATCTAAAAATACAATTAAATTAACTAAACTAAATTACAAAAAAAAACAAACACTAAATTACAAAAAATAAAAAAAAGATTACAAGATATTTAAGCTAATTACACCTATTCTAAGCCCCCTAATAAAATAATAAACCCCCAAAATAAAAAAAATTCCCTGCCCTATTCTAAATTCAACAAATTTCAAAGCTCTTTACCTTACCAGCCCTTAAAAGGGCCTTTTGTGGGGCATGCCCCAAAGAATTCAGCTCTTTTGCATACAAGAAATACAATACCCCCCCCCCCCATTACAACCCACCACCCACATACCCCTATTCTAAACCCACCCAAACCCCCCTTAAAAAAGCCTAACACTACCCCCCTGAAGATCTCCCTACCTTGTCTTCACCACACCGGGCCGAACTCCTGATCCGATCCGGGCGATGTCTTCCTCCAAGCGGCAAAGAAGAATTCTTCCTCCGGCGATGTCTTCCTCCAAGCGGCAAAGAAGAATTCTTCCTCCGGCGACGTCTTCCTCCAAGCGGCAGCAAAGTCTTCATTCTTCCGGCGGCATCTTCAATCTTCTTTCTTCGCTCCGCCGCCGCGGAGCATCCATCCCGGCCGACTGCTGAACTTGGAATGATGTACCTTTAAATGACGTCATCCAAGATGGCGTCCGCCGAATTCCGATTGGCTGATAGGATTCTATCAGCCAATCGGAATTAAGTTAAAAAATTCTGATTGGCTGATTGAATCAGCCAATCAGATTCAAGTTCAATTCGATTGGCTGATCCAATCAGCCAATCAGATTGAGCTCGCATTCTATTGGCTGTTCCGATCAGCCAATAGAATGCGAGCTCAATCTGATTGGCTGATTGGATCAGCCAATCGGATTGAACTTGAATCTGATTGGCTGATTCAATCAGCCAATCAGAATTTTTTAACTTAATTCCGATTGGCTGATAGAATCCTATCAGCCAATCGGAATTCGGCGGACGCCATCTTGGATGACGTCATTTAAAGGTACATCATTCCAAGTTCAGCAGTCGGCCGGGATGGATGCTCCGCGGCGGCGGAGCGAAGAAAGAAGATTGAAGATGCCGCCGGAAGAATGAAGACTTTGCTGCCGCTTGGAGGAAGACGTCGCCGGAGGAAGAATTCTTCTTTGCCGCTTGGAGGAAGACATCGCCGGAGGAAGAATTCTTCTTTGCCGCTTGGAGGAAGACATCGCCCGGATCGGATCAGGAGTTCGGCCCGGTGTGGTGAAGACAAGGTAGGGAGATCTTCAGGGGGGTAGTGTTAGGCTTTTTTAAGGGGGGTTTGGGTGGGTTTAGAATAGGGGTATGTGGGTGGTGGGTTGTAATGGGGGGGGGGGGGTATTGTATTTCTTGCATGCAAAAGAGCTGAATTCTTTGGGGCATGCCCCACAAAAGGCCCTTTTAAGGGCTGGTAAGGTAAAGAGCTTTGAAATTTGTTGAATTTAGAATAGGGCAGGGAATTTTTTTTATTTTGGGGGTTTATTATTTTATTAGGGGGCTTAGAATAGGTGTAATTAGCTTAAATATCTTGTAATCTTTTTTTTATTTTTTGTAATTTAGTGTTTGTTTTTTTTTGTAATTTAGTTTAGTTAATTTAATTGTATTTTTAGATAGATGTTAGTAGTTTATTAAATTTATTGATAGTGTAGGTGTATTTGTAACTTAGGTTAGGATTTATTTTACAGGTAATTGGGTAATTATTTTAACTAGGTAGATATTAAATAGTTAATAACTATTTAATATCTATTATACCTAGTTAAAATAATTAACAATTTACCTGTAAAATAAATATTAACCCTAACATAGCTACAATGTAATTATTAATTATATTGTAGCTATCTTAGGGTTTATTTTATAGGTAAGTATTTAGATTTAAATAGGAACATTTTAGTTTATAAATGAATTAGATTAATTTAATATAAATTTAGTTAGGGTTAGATAGAGTTAATATAGTTAATATAAATACTATAGTAACTATATTAACTATATTAACCCTAATATAATTAGGGTTAATATAGTTAATATATATAATGTAATAACTATATTAACTATAATATACTTAGGGTTAATATAGATAATATAGCTGGCGGCGGGGTAGGTAGATTAAATTAGGGGTTAATCATTTTAATAGAGATGGCGGCGGTGTAAGGGGCTTACATTAGGGGTTAATAATTTTAATATAGATGGCGGCGGTGTTAGGGGCTCACTTTAGGGGGTTATAGATATAATATAGCTGGCGGCGGGGTACGGGAGCGGCGGTTTAGGGGTTAATAACTTTATTAGGTTGCGGCGGGGTACGGGAGCGGCGGTTTAGGGGTTAATAGCATTTTTATTGTTAGGCTAGTGAGGGGGGATAGCGGATAGAGGGTTAGACAGTGTCGGGCTATGTTAGGGAGGCGTGTTAGACAGTGCGGGCTATGTTAGGGAGGCGTGTTAGACAGTGCGGGTGTTTTAGACTTTAGTCAGGTTTTATAGGCGCCGGCAGATTCTAACGTGGCGCAAGTCACTGGCGACGCCAGAAATTTGTACTTACGCAGATTTCTGGACATCGCTGGTTTGTCAGACTTACGGCACGTTAGCATCTGACGGCGACCTATATGGGATAGCTCGAGTTGCGAGCTGAAACTGCGGGCGACGCCGGTTCCCTCGCTTGCGCCGCAAACTGCGATCGATATCGGATCGCGCCCTTGGGGGTCGATCCGATATAAAGCGTCGCCCGCAAAAGCCGGCGACGCCAATATTTGCGCGGATTTGGTATCACATATACGGCGTAACCTAGAAGTTACGCGCGTATATTTCTTCCGTCGCCCGCAGTTTTTTGGGCCATAGGCAGGTATACCAAACCCGCGCAGTTTGGTATCCAATATGCAGCGTAAGGACTTACGTGGCGAAAATGGAGAAAACTTACTCCATTTTCACCTCGCCACAAAAAGCAGCCGTAAGAAGCCTTACGCTGACTATTGGAGCCCCGTAACTCCCTAAACTAACTAGAAAATAAACCTAACACCTAACGCATGCGCAATGTCTATCTCCCTGTCAACCGCGATCTGCTAAAATAAACCTAACACCTAACGCATGCGCAATGTCTATCTACCTGTCAACCGCGTTCCCCCCCCCCCCCCGAAATCCCTAATAAAGTTATTACCCCCTAAACCGCCACTCCCGGACCCCGCCGCCATCTACATAAACTAACCCCCTACTGTGAGCCTCTAAAACCGCCGCCATCTACCTTATCTATCCCCTAATCTGACCCCTTACACCGCCGCCACCTATATAAAAATGATTAACCCCTAATGTAAGCCCCTTACACCGCCGCCATCTCTATTAAAATGATTAACCCCTAATTTAATCTACCTACCCCGCCGCCAGCTATATTATCTATATTAACCCTAAGTATATTATAGTTAATATAGGTATTACATTATATATATTAACTATATTAACCCTAATTATATTAGGGTTAATATAGTTAATATAGTTACTATAGTATTTATATTAACTATATTAACTCTATCTAACCCTAACTAAATTTATATTAAATTAATCTAATTCATTTATAAACTAAAATGTTCCTATTTAAATCTAAATACTTACTTATAAAATAAACCCTAAGATAGCTACAATATAATTAATAATTACATTGTAGCTATGTTAGGGTTAATATTTATTTTACAGGTAAATTGTTAATTATTTTAACTAGGTATAATAGATATTAAATAGTTATTAACTATTTAATATCTACCTAGTTAAAATAATTACCCAATTACCTGTAAAATAAATCCTAACCTAAGTTACAAATACACCTACACTATCAATAAATTTAATAAACTACTAACATCTATCTAAAAATACAATTAAATTAACTAAACTAAATTACAAAAAAAAAACAAACACTAAATTACAAAAAATAAAAAAAAGATTACAAGATATTTAAGCTAATTACACCTATTCTAAGCCCCCTAATAAAATAATAAACCCCCAAAATAAAAAAAATTCCCTGCCCTATTCTAAATTCAACAAATTTCAAAGCTCTTTACCTTACCAGCCCTTAAAAGGGCCTTTTGTGGGGCATGCCCCAAAGAATTCAGCTCTTTTGCATACAAGAAATACAATACCCCCCCCCCCCATTACAACCCACCACCCACATACCCCTATTCTAAACCCACCCAAACCCCCCTTAAAAAAGCCTAACACTACCCCCCTGTAGATCTCCCTACCTTGTCTTCACCACACCGGGCCGAACTCCTGATCCGATCCGGGCGATGTCTTCCTCCAAGCGGCAAAGAAGAATTCTTCCTCCGGCGATGTCTTCCTCCAAGCGGCAAAGAAGAATTCTTCCTCCGGCGACGTCTTCCTCCAAGCGGCAGCAAAGTCTTCATTCTTCCGGCGGCATCTTCAATCTTCTTTCTTCGCTCCGCCGCCGCGGAGCATCCATCCCGGCCGACTGCTGAACTTGGAATGATGTACCTTTAAATGACGTCATCCAAGATGGCGTCCGCCGAATTCCGATTGGCTGATAGGATTCTATCAGCCAATCGGAATTAAGTTAAAAAATTCTGATTGGCTGATTCAATCAGCCAATCAGATTCAAGTTCAATCCGATTGGCTGATCCAATCAGCCAATCAGATTGAGCTCGCATTCTATTGGCTGATCGGAACAGCCAATAGAATGCGAGCTCAATCTGATTGGCTGATTGGATCAGCCAATCGGATTGAACTTGAATCTGATTGGCTGATTCAATCAGCCAATCAGAATTTTTTAACTTAATTCCGATTGGCTGAT